>NW_026999364.1:57099-86117 GCF_037126465.1 Ornithodoros turicata
GAGAGTGCGCTTGTCCCCTTCTCGTCGTTCTTGTTCCACGTGTACCGCTTGGCGCGCTACCATGTTGTTTAGTACGCTACGACAGCTCGTCTCTGCGTATGAATGGAAGGAATGGTTGGAGAAAGCGCGTGATAAAGTGTCCATCCACTCAGAAAAGGGGCGTTCGCGGACGGGCCAAAAACACTGCTGTGAAAAAGATGAAGCAACGTGGACTTCACGTGCAGTTGTTATGGTACCTTATTTGAGAGCGATCTACGTGTACGAGGTGAACGGGAAAAGCTGAGGAACTGCGCGAAAGGCAGAACTATTACTTTCCTTTGCAGCGCCGCTCGTCCCGCGTCTCGACTGGTAATAATAGTAATGGCACTATGATGTTACACTTAAAGTTTGTCTGTGCAGTATGCCGACATGTTGCACTTGCCGCAGGGTAGGACCTGGGGTTCGTTTGACATGCACCGGAAATCTCCGACACGCGGTGCTGAAAGCAGTGATGGCCTGCAGTTAACTACACGTAGTTAGTTTCCTACCTGATTGTAGTTAAGAAGTAGTTATTAACTACTTGCAGAAATGTTAAATGTTAGAGTTTTAGTTAGAAAAGTTAGAAATGTTACTAGTTAAACTACTGTTTCGAGTAGTTAACTACAGTAGTTAGGTTACTGCAGGCGCCAACCGATTCTGCCGCAAGTTTACGACACGATTGTGCTTCCGACATTTGTCTTGAGGTACTTGTTTGATGAGAACGGAGGTGCAGAGCAGTTGTGCCGTCCATGTGTACTAAGTCTTCACTTTTAATGCTTGTCTAGTGAAGCCTCATTTGTTGTGAAATGATTTTGTAGTTTTCCACAGTGGCGCAATCGGCAGCCACCACAATATTTGTGCGTGGCGCATTGATCTGTGACGAAGGAGCCTGAGTGTAAATCTCGTACATGGTCCATCGTATGTTTTTACGTACCTTTATAGCGGAAGCTTTCACTCCATATATTTCCGCAACAAGCTCTTTTGTCAGCGCACAACATACAAAGGACAGACAATGGATTTTACGACAGTATGTGAATTAAGCGACGTAGGCACAAGAGCATATTTTAAATATTATCACTGCTTGTGATTCATATTTAGGTGTCCAACAACACTACAAGGGATTGGTGTTGATAGACTACGTTAAGTAGTTATAGATGTAGTTAAAATATATTGCAGTAGTTAAAGAAGTAGTTTTAACTACTCCCCTGAAAAGTAGTTGAACTACTCCATCGCAAAGTAGTTAGTAGTTATATTTAAACTACTGTAGAAGTAGTTAGTGGCCATCACTGGTGACCATGTACCGCGCAGGTACGTCTTATTGGACTTGAGCTTTGAAAACATTCCTTTCGCACTTGCAACTGTAACGAGAAGAGTTAAATACAGCAGGCACGCTGTGATAATTTATGAAAAGCTGGAGGATAATAGACCTCTCCATGTTTGTAAACAAATAACGCGATAGTGTTCGACAGCGCCACCACTTTGGTAGAATTGCACTACGCTCAAAGCTAGGGGCGAACAAGGTCGCGCCAGAAAGCCACGGTCTTGAGGGGATTACGATGGTCGCTGAAAGGGACGCGACCTTCGGTCCTACTTGTCTTTCAATAGGAGGCAGCGAACAAGTGCCCATTCGTGGAACCCAGCCCTCCCCTTCCGATTTGTTTTGGTTTCAGTGTGTCTACCAACGCCATGATGACGTTTCTCGACTAGAGGTCTGTTCAGAATGCCTAACCAAGAGGAACTACGCTAACTCCCAGCTGGATTTGACACTGGTCATCTTCGCACTAACGATTGGCCTGGAGGGCCCCGGCAGAAGTCGCTGACCCTCGCTGGAGCAGGCTCTGACCAGATGATGCCGTCGTGAAGCTTCAAATGGCACTGTCGCAGGAGAGGGAACTCGTGCACACCACAGTCGTCTTCCTTCGCTCTTTGGTGGAACGATGACATGTTGAAGGCGTACAGTGCAGATGCAGACGTCCGACAGTGTTGCACTCACAACTGCACATGGGCATATGGTATGGGAGTCGATGGAAAGAACTAGGAACAGCGTAGAGGTTCTGCTGATGGCACCTTCTGGAAGCTCCTTGTCTTTTATGTGCTGGATGCACGACGTGGTTTCCACAAGAGGTAGCCGCGTAGGCCAGGATAGATGAAATGCGTACCTTTGAGTAAATGCATGAGGTCCTTTACGAACATTAGTGTCAACAACTTGTAGATGAAGGCCATAGACGTCAAGTCGTTGTCGATGCAAAGCAGCGCTGACGGTGACATTGAAGATCGCTGTATAATCTTGGAGCATAGTGTTGCTGGTGCACAACCTGGTGCAAAGGCTTTAGACCATGGGGTACGGAGGTCGGGCAAAGTGTCAGTGTGCGATACCGTGTCGCTGAGGATGTGTCATATGGCATGAAGCATGCGCCGGATATCCATCAAAACGTTCATCTTGAGTGTCAGCCCGATAGGCCTCTCGGGGGAGGGGGGTTAGCCGCAGTGGAGAAGTTCAAAGGGGGGCTCAGACCCCAACGTAATCGATGACTATGAACGTGGAGGTCGTACTGATAGCGCTTTCTGGAAACCTCTCGTCGTGTTATGTGCTGGATGGCCGACGTGGCTTCCACAAGAGGTAGTCGTACAGGCCGTGAAATAATTGCCTTCCAGGAAGTGCACGAGGTCCTTCACGAACATGTAATAACGGCTTCAAGCGCTTTAACCGAGTGGTGTCAATGACTTGCAGAGGAAGGTAATCGACATCAAGTCACCGTGGATGCAAAGCAGCGCTGACGGTGACATTGACGACCGTTGCGTATGTTGGAGCAAATCGTAGACGAAAATCGTAGACTATGTGCATTCTCTACAAGCTGGAAAGCTTCCTTGGTTTGTTCACGAAGATAATACGCGGATAGGACAGGAGGCAGACAGTAAGATAGAAGGTGTCCCACGTGACAGACGTTGTGATGCCCTTGTGGTAGAGGCTTACTGTCCGACCAGCTGATGCCGTCGTGTAGCATCAACACAAACCCGCCGGAGAGGGAACTGGTGCACACCACAGTCGTCTTCTTTCGCTCTTTGGTTGAACGATGGCATCTCAAAGGCGTATAGTGCATGTGCAGACGTCTGACAGCGTGGGACGTAACAACTGTAGATGGGGAATAGTATGGGAGTCGTTGGAAAGGACCGGGAACAGCGTAGGGCTGATGGCGCCGTCTGGAAAACATTTCGTTGTCTTGTGCCGAATGCCCGATGTGGTCTTCACTAAAGGTAGCTGCGAAGGTCAAGATAGCGAGATGCTTGTGTTCGAGGTAGTGCATGAAAAGTCTTTCACGTACATGCATAGTAGCAATTTTAAGCGCTTTGGTGTCAATGTAATTATCATCAAGTCGCTGTCGATGGAAAGCAGCCGACGGTGGCATTGAAGCCCGCTGCATATTTTGGAGCATAGGGCGGTTGGTTGTAAAATCAAAATTGTCGACGCAACTGCATTCTTCGTCTGCTGGGATCCTTCGTTGGTCTGTTCATGGCAAGAAGGAAACAGTATCAATAGGCGCTCTGGTCACGTGCGAAACGGCGATAGATTTTGACTGGGTCTGTAAGAAGCGTCGGAACTGCTGCAAAGATTCAGGTAGTGGGAAATCCACCGGAAGTCTCGAAGAAAGAGTAACGTGCCATTTGAGGAGTTCCAAAATGCCCCCACTGGAGACTGGAGGGCGGACCAAGACAGTCTGTGAAACTCGAAAGAAGTCACGTCGAATTCACTTTTCGGCAAGTTAGCGACTGCATCGTGTTGTTGCAGTCGGTCAACAGAGATGTTGTCACAGCTTGCTGTACATGCAATATAGATGTGAGGGTGTCTTTTAACTTATTGGAGACTGCGGCAGCCTATCGTCGACGAGGTGAAATGGTCCGGATGCTGCGGGATGTCACACGATTGGTCCACTCAAAAGACCGGGGATATATACTGGAAGTTCATTGGCTATATCGGTAAATGCGACAGCAAGTGGTTCATTGAGACAGGCAAGCGGCAAGAGCTTTCTGTCTACCGAGTAGCTTAGCAGCTTCACCGATCGAGTCATTGGCGAAAGTCATTGGCGGACGAACTTTGACGACAGGAAGGCAGAGAAGAAGAGAGAGAGTGCTTGCGGTGGTGGGCGTAGAGGGGGGCGAACCCCCCTCTACCCTCCCTCCCAACCCCCCACCACCGCCAACGGCACCAATGATTTCGTGTTTGATGGTAATTACACGCAAATCATTGGTGCAGGTCGTAAGACCCGCTGCCATTTACAGAGGCAGCATATCTTGCACATTAAAATTGCTGCCCCCAGGCATGCAAGAAAGAGCAGCCTGTGCTCCAGCGGCTGATACTGCCGCTCGACGGAGTACCTCGGCCATGGCGGGTTTATGCGGACCTCAAAAGAGGCGCATAAACCCGCAGCGGAGAGCAGCACGACGACCAGCAACGCCTTGGAATACATCGAGACCAAAAAGAGAGCAAGCAAAATATCTTCGTCTATGGTGAACACGTTGTTCACTAATTCACCGCGTCGTGGCGCGTTCTCTAATTTTTCAGTCAAGCAAATCCGGTTGAGACAAAATAACTCAACGAAAGCAGGTACATTCGGCGTTCTGCCATCGTGTACATTGAAGCCACTGCAAAAAAGAAAACTGAAATATGAGTATTGACTGTTGCGATGTTTTGACTGCATTTGCTTCTTTCAACCCCAGCGTCGTTGTCACCTTTCTTTTTTTTTTTCGTTTTTTTTTTTTTCAGTGTTCTGGTTCCACTTGACATACCCTTATTGTAACTGCTCTAATTAACTGATCGTTCGTTTTGGACTGTACCACAGGGCTTTGCCCTCACAGTCCTGTTATAGATCTGTGTCCCTTTTGTAAATGTGCTTTTGGAAAGAAAGAAAGAAAGATCGATGATTGGTTGATTGAGAAATATAAAATGTAGAGATGTGACACACGGCTGGCGCGAGAAATAAAGAAAAAAAAAACTCCAGATAGCCAAGAGGAATAAAAACGAGCATAAAAATTAGAGGTAAAGAAATACGGAGAACCCGATTACGTACACATTACTTGTGTAGAGCTACGGGGAGCTGCAAAATTTTTTACTCCGTGTTATGCGGCCGCGAAGCGACTGTGGGTATGAGCGGCGCACAGATGTGGACAGATGGAGAGAGGACAGCAGGAACGCAGAGACAGGAGGTGAATATGCGTCCTGCGCTGACTTCAGGTGCTTCTAGGCTGTTCCTAGATCCGTCTGGAAAGTCTTCCAGAAAACCCAGGGAAAACCTCATACAGCACAGCCGGTGGTATAGAATTCCAAGCCACCACCTCCCAGTTTACAGCACGACTCCGGGGTAACCACCAACAAGGGGATGCCTTTTTTTGGCTGTTGCAAAACCAGAGAGGAAATTTGATATGCTATCATATAAGCAACGCCCACGCAAAATATTTTCGCCCAACGACGACTTATGAAGGCCCAATTCCAAAGTGGCACGGAGAGTGGTCCCAGTTGAATGTACCAGCTGGGTCCTAAAGAGGAATCGCTCAGATCCAAAGTGGTCCCATTTTCTTCCCAAATTATAGTTTGTGAACCGCCCATAGTATTATGTGTTCTGTTCCCCTGGTTTCCGCTGGTAGCAGCTCATATCCTCCAAACCTCCATTTCCACCGACGTCCCAAATCAAACAAAAAGCTGAAAACGGAAAAAAAAATGTTCGGAAGTTCTGGGCTTGCGGTTGATCGGGGCACGCGGGTGGTAGTGACCCACATCCCCCAAATGAATGGCACCAGAATTTCTTGTCATTTCTACCCATGTACACCTCATGTCATGATGAGATGTGCACACCGAGTGTCTTTCCATTTCCACCCATCCAAGCTCAACTTCTTTAATATGGAACGACAACTACTACATGAGTGACGATAGGATGAGATGATTCACCGCAAGAATTGCGGTACCATACCTCAGTGCATGTGGGTTAATATGAAAGATGAAGCACACACATGTGACACACGCAAATGAGGTATCACACACGCGGGTGCATCGTAACTATGGGGATAGTAGTTCATCCGGGCGGCCACACGGGAGATGTGATGCTGTGAAGATCACATCACCGCATTCACGGCAAAAGCTCTGCGGTCACAGGAGTTCAAGCAAGCTAGTAGACGTCAAGAACAGATAGAATGAGTGCAGGCATTGACGGTGGTGCACAGCATTACAACAAGGACCCAAGATTGCGGCAAAGCTGAACGGCATGTTGTTTATACGGGTAAGTTGGGATTGGAGTATTGCTCTCTCCGGCCTCTATAGGGGGCAGTCGATGAGGACGTGTTGAGTGTCTGCCACCATGCCGCAATTGGAACACAAGCTGTTTGAAGCATACTCTAGTCTGTGTCTGAACTGCGGTGTGAAAGCCACATTGAGAAATCGATGCAGAAGGGAGAAGAGACAGCGGGGCAAACGGCCTGAGAGGGAAAACGACAAAGATGGATCTACGGCGTGCAATAAGGACCTGTCTGTAATGTCCCGGCGATATTGTTGCGCCGCCATTGGTTGTATCACCGTCGACAAGAATGCCCTCCTGTCACCACGGATCAACACATTCGGTATCACCGCCTGGCATTGTCTGGCAGCAGCAGCAACTCTGTCAGCCTCTACATTTCCTCTCTTTCCCCTCTACATTAGCCCACAGAGCCCTGGGATCCACTGAAAAGTGATGGAGAGACCTACGTCGCATAGACGCTGAACGTCGTTGAGGATGTCCGTGACAATTGGAGCTAACGTACCTCGCGCACCAATGCTCTTATGCACTGGAGGCCTGCCTTGGAGTCCGTGTATGCCACCCATATTCGCCGAGCCTCGCGCAGAGCATACCAGGGGAACGACAAGATTCCGTAAAGCCCTGCGGACGTAGAGGAATCTCAGTGTGCCAGGCGATACCCGTGAGACACCTAGACCAATGGAATAACGAAGGCGGCCGCTGAACTTACAGGTGCAAAGGACCCGTCGGTGTAGACGGCAGTGTGCTCAGCGTATACGCGTAACATCATGTCCAGTAACATCTCGCGAAGGGCTGACGGTGGCCCTTGCTTTTTTTAACGATGAGTCCCGGATTGCCAGAGGAGATTGAGGCAGTGAATACGGATTTCGTGCAGCAGCTCCCATTTTTATATCCGTCGTATCTATCACATCTCGAGGGAGAAAACGGGAACAGAAGAAGCTTTAGAAGTCAACGGACCGCATGCATTACGTTACAGAACGGACATTATACGAGCACCAGGTGAGCAGCAGCCGGGGGCCCACGTGACAGCAAGGATCATTTGACGCTCTCTGGTCAGTTGCAGGAAGTACATTGGATTCTGGCACAATTTTCGAGTTGTTCACCCCTCCCCCTGTCCCTGAAAAACGGGGGAAGCGTGTCCTTTCAAGTATCCTGCCTTCGATGGTTCTGGGCGTTCGGATGAAAAGAGCATTTGGGGGATGTGGGTCACTGCCACCCGCGTGCCTAGATCAACCGTCAGCCCAGAACGTCCAAACACTTTTCGGAGGAAATGACCTTTTGGTTGATTTGCGACGTCGGCTGAAATTGGCATTTGGAGGATATGGGGCCTAACCGTTTCCGCTCATCCCCCTTTGAGTTTCTTCTGACACCATTCTGTTCTTGACTAATACGGAGTGGCCTTTCATGTTGAGAAAGAGAGGGAAAGCGAGAGTAAATTTATTTCCCTTGTCGCGCCGTCATCGTCAGCATCGATGCGCGGCTTATCGCGACCGAGATTTCAATGGGCGCGACAGGTGCAGTGGGCGTGTACCGAGTTGTGGTGGAACGCTGTATTTTGAAAATTGTGGTCAGTAAAGGTTCACGTCTCGACAGAGCTGTTTCATGAGCCTCACTCCTACCTACCTACAAAGTGGTGACCCGAACAGCAAACCTGGAACACACCGCATGGAAGCCGCTCAGCAAACTTCGCCGCCCCTCGAGGCTTCCCTGGTACCGTTTCGCTTGCCATCTTACAGTATTTTGGACCCTCAGCTCTGGTTGGCACAAGCTGCCCAGGCAAAAATCTGGAGTAGGACCACTTCAAAGTGGTTTATTGGACAGGTCCCGCTTTGAGTGTGGGACCACTTAGTGTCTGGGACCAGTTGGAAGTGGAACCAGCTTCACGATGGTCCCACTTGAAGTGGAACCAGTGGAATTGATCCAGTGGTCCCCTCTGCTAAGTGGTCCGGGATCCGGCCACTTAGCAGCTGGGACCACTGAATGCATGAACGAAAATAATGCGTAGAAATGCACATATTACTCAAGTAAATACCGTTTATTCTGCTAAAAGCATACACTGAGCAGAAAGAAATAATCAATACATCTCTACATGTACATACTACGTAGTATAAGTCTGATCACTCACTGTGTCTAGACAAAGCATATTCCTGACTGTGCAATGTACTCACGGACCACAGGGAGCTTTCGTTCGTTGGCCACCTCACATCTTGTATTTTTTCAGAGAAGATGACACATATGACACTCCTGTTTTCCGTGCAGGTCGCGACATACACCCCCTTCCCACCGTACGTTCGGAATCGTCTTATCCTGTTTCTCCAAGTTCCTCCTAAGTTTCTAAAATGAAACATCTCAATTAATAGTAATCAAAACATCATGGTCATCACTCATACCTGCAAACATTCGCGACGTGCAGTCCGATTGGCGTTTCACAGTGCGTTCTTGCCCCTATGCCGTTTACGTCTTCTTGGCGTCAAAACTCTTCCGGGAAATCGACAATGTATTGCACAGAAACCACTGTCATCGCATTGTCTTACAAAGCGCACTAAAACACACGCAAATACTGCACAGGAGGGAGATACGCGATACGCCATCCTTGCGACGGCAACGGAAGACAAAACGAACTTGCTCCGACGCGTCCAATTTCCAACTGCCAGCCAGTCTCGCCAGTGGAGTGCAGCTGTAGCTTCCACAGTTTCGCGTTTCGCCACGAAAACCACCGCCCCTCTTGACCACGTGATCATCCGTAACGAATCACGACAAAATAGCCGGAAAACGGCGCCAAAAAGCGCGCGCTGGCTGATCGAACTGCGCATGTGCGCTGCGTGCCCTCTCCATCCTCTCCATACCCTCTCACTCGAATTCTCTCCCCCACCCCCACGCTGTTCCGAGCGCTTCGCCAGCAGGGAAGCGCCAGCCGCTTCGGGAAGCAGAAAATGAAAATCCAGAAGACGAAGGAATTCACATGTACAAATTTATTGACACGGTAAACATATAAACAAGAAGCAACATTTGAATGCAAGTAAACCTACACGATTGTTACAGAATAAATAAAGAATAAATAGTGACGAGCAACAGAAAGCGTGACTATCATATTATACAATCATTAAGGGAACCTATTCGGTTTGGAGAAAGTAGATATTACTATACACATATATGGCACGTGATGAGTCGCAGAAGCCATCCGCTTTATCCCAGCACAACTGTAGAATCTTCAGGTGACAGGGGCCACATGTTCGCGGATCGCAGGGCCACGAACAGCTGTCGGTGTTCGAATGAAAAGAAAAAGAACCTCTTAATGATATGGTAAACCCGAGCACAGGCAACGTTAGTATTCTGTATACGCTATGTAAGACCTGCGATCGTTACGCGCCTAATGTCGACTAATGACAAAATTCGAAGAGCCCTGCGTACGCGATGCACGCTGTTTTCCTTTACATGCACACCAGTGTATTAAACATCGGACACATTCAAATAGCGGAACAAAACGCGACAAGTAACGCCACGCAGAATCATAAACCAGATCATGACTGTTAACCGGCAGAAAGCGATGTAATACGGGACAATGCGTACCTCCATGTACACAGTTAGGCGGCAGTATTAAACGTCTGATCACTGACATGCATCATACGTTTGTCTGCTTACCTTTCATTCAGGCGTTCGTCCATAGCTCGAACATCTTCGAAATCCACGAAACGAAATCACCGTCTGCCTACATAGACGCCAGCTACACAACGGTCAGTAGTGATGGGTCGTTCGCAGCTTCGCAGCGAACGAATCATAAGAGTGAACCACGTGAACCGATTCCTCGTCCCGCAAATCCTCGTTCAGTGGTTCAAAGTGGTTCAGTTAGGTTAGAGCACTAGATTCAGTAGTTACGCCGCGCCATCTATCGGCTCTCCTCTGAAGCTTGAACCAATCGTCGTCCGGCAGCAGACGGCGCCGTGTGCCAACACGCCAACTACGCATTCAATCGCCTGTGGCTGTGAAACTGTGGAAGGACAGAGGGGAACAAACACGCACTGACGACACTGAGGGTGGATGAGGGGGGATTCGACGACACGTTGGAGTCCTGAACATGAGTTGCCCGAGGGAGGTGCAAAGGCAAGGGAGAAGCTAGAGCTGTTCATGATTGGTGCATTCTGCTTGTGTCCGGCACGGCCGAGAGATATCGGAGAACTACTGAATCGTACCATCGTACTCACCCAAATGAACCGCACTCAACGAATCGAAGCAAACTGGGAAGAGACGGATAGTCGAAGGAGTCGAGTGGAAACGATCACGACTTAGTGATTCACTGGCGCGGTCGTTCTCGGCTGGTTCGTGCGGAGAGTGGTTCGTTCGCGTGGTTCGCGTAGTCAACCACTGGACGCTTGGTGGCTTGGTTATGTGGCTCGCAGCTCGCACGTGCGAGGAACCACTTCGTTGTGGCGCTCTTCTCGTGTCGCTTGCAACGGCCATCGGCGCTTTGAAGATTAACGTTCTAGCGGGCATTGTGGTCGCTGCTCCTTAGAATAACGGTAAACAATGATAGCTTGTTGTTTCATTTAGCGGGATAACGGTGCGGCTGTAAAAAGAACACACTTAAATACATTGATTTTTTTCTTTATTCAAAGATAAATGTTACACACTCAAGATACGTATATGTATGTACAAACTCAGTATATGTGAATAAAAAAATATATGTGACACACTCGTGCACTAGTTGATAGCAAGCAAAAGTAACAAACAAAACAAACTAAAGCAATATATTCAAGAGGTTAATAAAAGCAAACCGAGGAAATAAGTGAAAGGTTGATATGGTTAGGCAAAATATAATAGCGGAAAAAGTGCTTTCTGTGCAGGTATATTTACATCACTGCATGTTTGCATTCAGAAATAGCACTTTCGAAACCTTGTTGTGCCCAAGGCGGTTTCTTCTTTCCGTCACAATTTGTCCAGCTTTGGAGAAGATTCTTTCACATGGGACTGACGTTGCGACGACACACAGCCTACTCTTCATTATTTCAAAAAGACGCGGATAGACGTGTCTCCTTTCTTTCCACCACAGAATTGGATTTGTTTTCCTCGGAATCATGGGCTCCTGCAAGTATTTGTCTAGTTCGCGTATCCCAGCCGCAGTTGGATTTGCGGGATTGACGAGGCTCGACACGGTTGTGTCGAAAGTCTGCCAAATGGACGGAGAGTCCTGGTTAGTAGTAAGTACTGACCACGTTTATCCGGAAACGCACATCTGGCCTGGACGCCATTAATTAGCAATTAGAGCTAATTGGGACCCCCCACATTAATCAGCACCCTCCAGGGAGCCATCACACTAATTGGGGAACGTCTATCTTGCGTCCAGACCAAGATGTGCGTTTCCGGATAATCGTGGTCATAAAAAATAAAAAAATAGGCAGAAAATAAAATAAAAAGATAGAAATAGAGTGGAGAGAAACAATTTATTCGAAAATCAACGATGCCGCGGCGAAGAAGCCGCTCCGCAACACCCGAGTGACCAGCGTCCGCCATGTTGGTAGTTTGCACCCAGCAGTTGCAGAGATCGACGACAGGTGGTCACTTAGTTGCAAGGCATCACACCAGATGGCGCCACCATCATAGCTCTAGACGAGAAAGACAGAACAAGATACTAGCGGCGGGTAAAAATGACAGCACTGCTAAGCAAGTCTAGGCATGCGAGAGAAAAGGTCTAACCGCTACTGCTAAAACAGAAAACAGTACACATCGGGGAAAAAGGCTTACGGGAACGATCGCTTAGGCCCAACACTACGCAGCTAACACAAGGCGGGAACCACACATCGCTAAACATGCGAGAAAAGGCTTAACACGAGCGCGGTCACCGCTAAACACGGCAAACATACGAGGAAAGAGGCTTACGGGGGCGATCGCTTAGCCCTAACCACAACACTATGCAGCTAACACAAGGCGGGAACCACACATCGCTAAACATGCGTCAACAGGCTTGGACACCGCAAAACAAGTCTAAACATGCGAGAAAAGGCTTAACACGAGCGCGGTCACCGCTAAACACGGCAAACATACGAGAAAAGGAGCGCGTCAAATCACTCACTCACCTTTTCCCCCGCGGCAACTTCCAGGCAGAAACTGAGCGAGCGCGGAGAACATACGTCTGCTCCCTACGAGATCCAGCCAGCAACTGAGCGAGCGCGCGGAGCGCACGTCCGTCTTCCGCGACGGTCCGAGAGAAACTGAGAGAGGCGACGCGCGCGCGCCCTCTGCTCCACCCGTCCGCGCATGCGCGCGCGCGCGCTCCTAGCGCCCCCTGCGCCGGCCGCGGGTGTTTTCGGTTTCGGCTCTCTGCTGCTGCGCGCGCGCTCCTAGCGGCGACGGGTGGCTTTTCAGTTTCGCTTTCATTCTCCGTTCTTTGCGCGCGCGCGTTTATCTCTATAAAGGCAGCGCGCACCGCGCTCGCGTCATCACTACGTGAAGATGTTCAGCTACCACTCTTTACAAAATTGTTCCCGTACCCACGCTTCTTGGGAAGAAGTGGAGAAGGAATGTTTCAACGGCGAAAGTCCCCGCAACGAGCTCGTCATCACTGCTTTTCGCTACGTGATAGACATGGTAGGCTTTGGCAATATAGGAGAGATCTCGCCGGGGCCGCTGCAGGAGATGGTGCGTCGAATTTACGCCCGTTACAAGAACGTCTGCATAACGGTTCCTGACGGACCCCTGGGACTGATGAGCGAATTTGTGAGCTTGGCCAACGCAGAATTCAACTACATCGCTGCAGACATCGTGGACCTTCTCGCTCGTGCCATCGCTCATATTAAGCACGCCCTGCGGAAGCAGCGACATTTGCAAGCAGTCTACATCGTCAACTTTGTCACTGATTTATTGAAATACCGCTTGGTTATTGACATGCAACGCATTAAACAGACCGAATAACTTTGACGAGACTCTGTGTGTTCTTTCACTGAAACATCTTTATTGAATACATACAAAGGACTTGGTCGATAGATGCCTGCACCCTCCCTGACTTGCCTCAAGAGAAAGGATATGGGGTATCTTCATCGCAGCGTCGTCATTGCGCGGGTCACTGCGTCAGCACGATGACGGAATGGTAATTCTTTTCGTACACCCATTCCGCTACCACACTGCCACGATGTCCCGTGCTGCTCCTGTCTGCGAGAGAGAGAGAGAGAGAGAGAGGGATGTCTCGACTAGAACTTTTATTCTCGATTACATGCGCGTGCAGCTCTTTGTTCCGCGGTTACTCGATGCCTGACGTCGACGGTCTCGGGCTCTCTTCCGGGTTTTCCGGTGCTGCACAAAGAGGGAGTACTATCGTAATCCTATACGCGTCAAAATACTAGGAAAGCTTACCGTATTCGCAGCTCCCATAAGGGAAGGAGTGTACGGCATCCACGAGATAGCGTTTGTCGTCGTAGGGGACCAAGCTCTTCTTGAGTCTCGAAATGGTGTACATCGTTTGCTTTATACTCTGGATGGTGCACTGCTTCTGAGAGACCGCCTTTTCATTGAACAGAGAATCTCGGTACACTTCGTGCAATAAATGTTTCCTCACCACGTCTTTCTTAACTCCTTTGGCTCTCGCGATCTGTTTGTGTGTCCCAGCCAAGAGAATGCTGTACATTTTCGCTCGGATGGCTACGACTTCCTGAATAACTCCGCCCCCCGTCTCGTCTTTGAAGTACCCCATCTGATTCGCGTGCTCGTCGTTGAAAAGTGGGTGGTCCGTCGGATAGGAAGACAGATCTAACTCACTCTCAATCTTCATCAGCTGCTCTTCCAGGCTTTCACACGTGAGAGAAAAAATTACGCTGTCCGTGTCGCTATAGATCAATTGCACTGGACATGTCAAGCGAGAAAAGAGCGACTCGTAGATGAAGCTGTACATTCGGACTTTGGATATTTCAAGAATGGCAAAGCCCACGTAAAGGGGGTGCGTGCATTTGATGCGGCGTTGTTTCATCTCGTACAAGATGCACTTATCACTCAGAATGTGAAAATGCTGACAGTCGACGGAGCTAGCTTTTCGGAGCGCGCTTTCTTTGTCGTAGGCTAGGGCATACTTTTTCATCCGTCTCACATTTTGTATCGACTTACCGAACGTGCTGTTCGACATGGTTTTGTACAGAAGTCGCTCGAATTTCGCGCTCGCGGCATTCCTCAACGCGACGTTTCTCTGCACGAAGGTTCGCAAAAAGTTGTCTTGGCGGAACGAGAGGATGCTGTGAACACGTTTTATTTTCATGCCCAACCTCACGTACAGAGCGAGCAGTGCATAATGAACGACGTAGCGTTCTTTGTCGTAGCACGTCAGCAAGAGTTTCGTTGTGGAAGGGGCGTTCAGCGACAACGCATCTTTCAGGTGGCGTTGGTAGGGGGAAAGTTCGTTCTCGTCCACGCACCTGTGTTCGGGTGCCAGGGGAAAATCCCTGGTGAGCGCGTGCAGTTCTTCTGGATACGACAAGTCTACTACGTAGACGTATCCCACTTCCGAATCGTGAGGAATGTTGAGAAAATCGATCTCGCTCCACCTCGAAGGATCGACCCACTCAAAACCACCTGTCGGGAGATGGAAAGTCATCGCGTACGGGTACAAACTGTTCACGTCGAGGTACTGGATAAAAGTCTTTTCTTGCTGGGGATCGTAATCGTCGCACCCCTCGTGATTAGCCCGACAGTATCTGTGGAAGCTGTTACAAATGCCTCCCCTGATTCCCTTCTCGATCGTTTCGTACATCTCGCGATCGCTCATGAGCTCGAGTTTGACTTTGGTGAGCTTCAGAGCGCTGCTCCACGCGTAACTGGCGAGGGACACTGTGCGTAGGATATCTAACCCATCCGTCTCTAGCGCAATCTTCCTGAAATACAGTACGACGTCGCAGAGCTGACAGGCGTCGAGCGTGACGTAGAGACGCGTGTAACCGCCGAGGTTCTTACATTCGAACAATTCGAAAATCTCGAGGGCGTACTGATAGTCCTCGTCCGTGATCTCTTGGTCGTTCAGGTCGCTTTTGAAAGCTTCCTTTGGCGGTAGTGCGGGCAAATTGTACGCTTCGAAACTGTCGACGAAGGTGTACGGGTAAATGCCCTTCCTGAGGAGGCGTCGGAAACGGTCACCAAACATTTGACGGGTACAATGAAACGCGCTTTCACCACCGCTGGCGAGCAGGGTTTCCACCAGGTTCGACAAGGAGAGGTTGAAAAACTGCGTGGTATCGCGGAAATGGAGATCGCCAATGTTGAACCCTCTTATCTTTTCCGAGCTCGAAGCTAAGATCCACGGTTCTCCCATATTTAGAACGTGCATATGGCGGAGAAGGGAGCTCAAATCGTACTGCAGGTTGTGCACGCACACGACGAGTTCTTTGGTGTTACGACACGTAAGGTTACACGTATCACACAGCGTCGCAACAAAATTCGAGGAACCGGGGTCTACGAAACGGGTGTGGTCGTGATGCGATACCTTCCGCGTATGTCGGTTAAATTCGATTCCACAAAATTCGCAGTGCGTAGCGCTCGCGTGCCGAAAGTGGTCTTCCATACTCATGACCAACGGCGCGGGACAACTGTTCAACCTATCGATTTGATCACTAAATCGCTTGAGCGAGAGCAAGCATTTCTCTGCCGCGTTGGGTCCCAAATAGCCATCTACGTCCATTATTTTCCCATCACAACTTCTCACTAGCACAATGCTGTACGAGCTCATCCTGTGCACACTCGAGGCGTCCTTCACGAGCGCGTCCTTTTCCAGTATGCTCTCCGTGTCCAACACCGCGAAATAGGGGTAGGGATGCATGTACTGTATCTTGTTGAAGGAGACACACTCCCCCGCTTTTGGCATTTCGAGAATCACTTCGTTTACGTCTCGACACAGACGTTCGTGTTGCTGCAATGCCTCTCTCGTTCCGTAACCGGACGTGCATTTCTCGCAATAAAAGTAGTCACTTCGTCCCATGAAAGTGCTAAATTTTCGGATCCCATAGAAATGCTCCCTAACCTCGAGCAGGTGGACTTTATCCTTATAGAGCGTGCAGGGAACCCGTCCGGTAGATATCGAACTCGTCTGCTCGTCGAACACGTAGATGTAGACGGAGATTTTGTTTTTTCTCTCCCACAGGGTAATGTCTTCGTAAGTGACTGGGAAGCAGGGCGGCCAGTACGTTACGCGCGTCTCCGGATGGGAAGGATTCATGTACTTGTGGTATCTTACATGCAGGTTTGGTTTGCTCCTCAAAGGATGTAAGAGTGCCAGCACGCTATACTTGAAACACTCGTTTTCGTGATTCGGTGGAAGTTTGACGTTTGTGAGAGTCTTTGTTTTTCTCTTTAGCAGCTCGGGAAGCTCGATCGTGCATCCTATCCGCTTCGGTTTTAAGCGCGTTAGTTTTAAGTCGACACATTGGACGTCGTTCGAGGTGAAACCAGACCCTTCTCTCGCATAGTTTTCAACGCGTTGCGAGGACTCTGCGATGGCAGCATTTATCGCGCCTTCGATTTCTTGGCGGTTATGAACGACTCTCATGTGAAGGTTCACGTGAAGGAGATGCGAAGTCAACCCGTCGGCTCCGTCCTTAACCATGAGCGCCTTCGAGCACAGACAAAATTTGAAAGGCATGGGATAAGCTTCGAGGACGCGCGTGATTACTGGAGCTATGCTCGGTAGATAGAGTCGCAAATCGTCGACGTTGTCGTCGTGCGGGGAACAGAGAAGCGTGTACCTAGTAGCCGTTCCGTCAAATGCCTCGTCTGTGACAAAAAAAGGAAGGAATCGTCTCTCCGTGACGGAGGGATGATTCTCTACGACGTGTTCTCTCAATTCAACGATTCTACGACCCTGGACAGGCTCAGCTTCGTTTCGAAATTCTGGGCTTGCATCTGGTGATTCATCTCGAACCCTACCAGACAGAGGAATGAAATCTGCATACGACTGATCCCCTTCCCACATGAGCAATTCGTCGTCGTCGTCGTCCGTTTCAGGTATTACGAAAGGCGAACTACTGACTCTGTCGTCGCCATCTGAAAGGACGACTGGGCTATTACCGAGATTCTCTATTCTAGCTTCGTGCTCTCTTTCTACGGCCACGAGCATGGCATCGATGGGGTCGTACTGACATACGAGACAGCGCGGCACTGCGGTCAAACAAAATCAGTACGAGATTTCCTCTCACGAAACAATGCTCACTTTTCCCTTCAGTTGAGGAACGCTTGAGAATGATGAGGATGATGAGAGAAGATGGGATGAGTCCCTGTGTTCAGTGTCATGCGGTGACAGCGGCTATTGGTTCCTGAAAAACAATGTCATACATAGAATACACTCTCACAGCAGAGACGGTCAACTTACATTTTGGTCCACGAAACGCCTCGTGTCGTGGATGGATGCCCCTCGTGGGCTTCCTGTCAATCGTCGTCATACAAGGGGGGCAAAGACCACAGCTTGGATTGCCTATACGGGGAATAACAAATAAGAGCAAGAGCACTGCTCCAGTACAAAGTTACAATCACTTGATTACAACTTACCGTTTCTCTCTCGCCAGCCGCCGACGCAGCTTGCGGACTGATTTCCGACCGCAACTCCGCGGTTTCCGAGGATTCTTGCACGGCCGTGTCATTGCCGCGCGTTTCCAGTTTGTGCGAAGCGGCAGCAGCAACGATACTATGAACGTGCAGCCTACCGCAGTATCAACAGTTCAAATCAGAACACGACAGTCAGCACCTACCAACGCTGCGTGGATGAATGCGTCCCGCACATGGAGGAAGGAAACACAGGAGCGGCCGTTTCGAGATTTCCGTGGGACCCCTCTGGCGGTCGCTCCTGTCAAAACCGCCATTACTTCCTGTCCACCACGTGATCCTCTCTAAAGTTTCGGTTTGGCAACGCTTTGTTGCTCGCGCTGCTTTTCGTGCTTTTATGCTTTGCCAAAGTCACTTTCTCTTAAAATGTGAGCACCACTGCGGAAACAACGTTTTGTTAACGTGTTCTTACCGCGGTTGCGGCTGTCGTTCAACAGAAAGCAGCTCTGTCGCGGAGGTCACGGGAATAACGTTTCCTTCGTAAGCACGTACTTGACCGGTTGTTTCGTACCCCTGTCTGTGACAGAGTCATCTTGAATCGTTCCTTTGCAAGCTGGCGCTGTGCTACAGCTGCAGATTCAATTGGTTTCCTCCATCGTTGTACAAATTTGATTACTGGCATGCTTTACCACTTCAGCAACAAACACACAAAACGCGGCCACGTCGTCACACAAACATCGCTGCCGCGAATGATGTTTCTAGTCCTGCGTGGTTGTCCTGCAGACCCTGACCGGTCTTGTAGTAGAAGGGTAAACCAAGAGTAAACCTCGGAACACACACAAATAAAGCTGGACGCGCGGCGTTCGTCACAATGCAGATATCTGAACTGCAAGACAATCACGGCTCCCGTCGTCTGCTTTGGGAGCTGGCCTGCGCATGCTCTTGGGGTCACGTGAGCGGTCACATGGTAGACAGGAGCATCCCAGAATGCAGTGCGAAGCTGGCACGCCCGTCCCAATGGCAAAAAGTTGGAAGGGCCGCTCCTGTGTTTCCTTCCTCCATGGTCCCGCAGCACAGCGGCACAGCCAGAACAGTAGCAGTACGCAACCAACGTGACGTAACGAACACAAGTGACGCAAGCGCCACCTTTCGCAGAATACTGGAGTTGATCACACGGTAGTTACATGCTCCGCCACGATGTGGCCACCGAAAATCCTGTATAGTTTCGATGTTCCGTAAAGCTTCGTCCCAAGTTGTACGCCTTAATTAACTTGAGCTTTGAAAAACTTCCTTCCGCACTTGCAACTGTAACAAGAAGAGCAGGCACGCTGTGATAACGTCTCAAAAGCTGGAGGATCATTCAGAATGCCTAACGAAGAGGAATTACGCTACCTCCCAGGTGGATTAATACACTGGTCAGCTTCGCACTAACCTCATTAGCTGGGTCATCGCAATTGACCTCTATACCCGAGACAGAAACCTAAACAAATCGGAGGGTGAGGGTTCCACAAATGAGCACTTGTTCGCTGCCTCCTATTGAAAGAAAAGTAGGACCGAAGGACGCATCCCTTTCAGAGATCATCGTAACCCCTCAAGACCATGGCTTTCGGGAGCGGCCTTGTTCACCCCTAGCTTCGAGCATAGTTCCACTCTACCAAATTCGTGGCCCTGTCAAACATGTCAAGACAGGGAGAGGTCTATTGGCTGGTGGCGAAGTCTGATTGGCGCGGATTGGCATGGCTCCCTTTGTGAAATAGGACCTGGTAGCAGTCGTTGCTCTCGCTGGCGGTAGTTACGCCACTGGTCTGACCACGTGATGCCGTCGTGCAGCTTGAAATGAATCTTTCGCAGGAGAGGGAAGTCGTGCACGCCACAGTCGTCTTCCTTGGAGGAACGGTGACAACTTGAAGGCGTCTAGTGCAGATGCAGATGTCCGACTGCGTTGCACCCAGAACTGCAGATGGGCATATGTTATCAGAGTCGTTGGAAAGAACTGGGAACAGCGTAGAGACCCTGCTGATGGCGCCTTCTGGAAATTCCTCGTTGTCTTTTATATGCTGGATGCCTGACGTGGTTTCCACACAAGATAGCCGCGCAGGTCGTGAAGTGCGCGCCTTCGAGGAAGTAGATGAAGTCCTTCACGAACATATAGTAACAGCTTCAAGTGCTTTAACGAAGTGGTGTCAATGACTTGCAGAGGAAGCAGCGCCAACGGTGACGTTGAAAGCCATTTCGTATGTTGGAGCTCCACAGGCTGTACAGTCTCCTCGGTTTGCTCACGAATGTTAGTTTGGTTTGGCACGAAGATAGTCCGCGAATAGGACAGGAGGCAGACCGGAAGATAGAAGGTGTCGCGCGACAGTCGTTGTGATGCCTGTGTGGCAGAGGTTTACTGTCCGACCAGCTGATGCCGTCGTGTAGATTCAGGTGAAACTGTCGCCGGAGAGGGAGCTCGTTCCCACCACAGTCGTCTTCTTTCGTTCTTTGATGGAACAGTGACATCTTGAACGCGTAGTGCAGACGCAGACGTCCGACAGCGGTGCACGTCACAACTACAGATGGGCAATAGTATGGAGTCGATGGAAAGGACCGGGAACATCGTAGGGCTGATGGCGCCGTCTGGAAAACATTTCTTCTTCTTCTTCTTCCACCACTAAAACATTTCGTTGTCTTCTATGTGCTGAATACGCGATGTGGTTTGCCTTCGAGGAAGTGCACGAAAAGTCTTTCTCTTTCACAGACATGTATAGTAGCAATCCCAAACGTTTTAACGAAGTGGTCTCAAGGTAATTGTTATCAAGTCAATGTCGATGCAAAGCAGCGCCGAAGTGTGGCATTGAAGACCGTTGCATATGTGGGCACTAAGGGCTGCTGGTGTAAAATCAAACTCGTAGCAGTGTTGCCAGGTCTACTGAAATTTCAGTAGATCTACTGGACTTCAAGTTGGTCTACTGAGATACTGAAAAAAGAACAAAATGTGCTTAAATCTACTGAATTTTTTGCCTGAAGCGTGGTTTTACATAGCGAACCCCAATTTACGTTTGCCGACGTTACGTTTGTGACGTACGTCTGCAGTAAATTCCAGAATATGCGACATGTGACGCGTTTCCCTAGGAGAGTGATTGGATGACGCTGCTCGTAGCGCAAATGTGAGCGATTTATGGTCCTTAGAAGTCGGCCCAGGACGCACATTCCCCCAGGGCGTGAGTCGTGACGTTGCCCACATACGTGAGGCCGACAACGGCAAGCCCTATCACCACCACCACCACCACCACCACCGATTTATGGTCTGTGAAGAGATCGAACGGGCGGCCTTCCAAGAAATGGCGGTAGTGCTTTACAGAGAGGTACGCAGCAAGAAGCTCGCGTCCGAACGTGCTGTACTTGGCCTCAGTTGGTGATAGACGCTTCGAAAAAAAACGAACTCGCCATCTTGTCTCTGCTGCAGGACGGCACCAACGGCGGCGGTGGAGGCGTCAACTAGCAAGGCCGTTTCAGCGTTGGGACGTGGGTGGTGAAGTAGGACAGCATTTGCTAGGGCCCTTTTGACCTCGTGAAACGCGTCCTGTGTTGTCTGTGTCCAAGTGGGACTGGATGCAGCGGCTTCTCTTGAAGTGTGACTCCCGAGAATGTCATATAGACGTTGGAGTAGCGTAGCACAGTGGGGAACAAATCGTTGATAAAAGTTCACCAGACCAAGGAATGATTGCAGTCCGCGGCGAGAGGAAGGTGTGGGATAGTCCTGGATGACCTGCACTTTGGAAGGTAGGGGTTTGATTCCCTGCGGTGTGATGATGTGGCCCAAGAAGGTAATCGAAGATACACCGTACTCGCAGTTCGCGGCGCTGATGGAGACGCCGTAGTCCTGAACTCGCTCAAAGAGTTGGCGAAGGTGTGTGCGATGTACTTCTGGGGATGGGCTTGCAACTAGGATATCGTTCAGGTAGGCGAAGGCGAAGTCAATACCGCGCAGCACTTCGTCAATGAAACGTTGGAAAGTCTGTGCGGCGTTTCGGAGGCCGAATGGGATACGAACTTACTCAAAGAGGCCAAAAGGTGTTGTTATGGCGGTCTTTGGAATGTCTGCTGGGTAGACGGGAATCTGATGATAGGCTCTGATAAGGTCTATCGTAGAGAAGGTGGTTGCTCCGTCCAGGGTTGCGGTGAAATCCTGAATGTGGGATAGCGGGTACCGGTCAGGGACCGTGACAAGATTGAGGGCACGGTAATCCCCACAGGGTCGCCATTCTCCTGGGGTAGACTTAGGTACCATGTGTAGAGCAGAAGACCACGGACCAGACGAAGGTCGAATTATTCCTAGTTCAAGCATATGTTCAAACTCTTTCTTCGCGATGACCAGGCGCTCAGGGGCTAGCTGTCTTGGGCGAGCGCTGACTGGTGGACCATTCGTAACGATGTGGTGCGTAACGCAATGGTGGTGGGGGGGGGGGGGTAGTTGCATGTGACTGGCGGAGGATCGCTGCGAACTCTTTGATGATCTCAGCAAACGGGGTTTCCAGTGGAAGAAACAGTGGGGCCGATTGCGGCTATGCGAGCTGGATCGCCTCGTACGTGCAAGGAGGTGGCACTGTCTATCAATCGCTGACGACGTAAGTCCACCAGGAGGCCGAAGTGGTGGAGAAAGTCGGCTCCAAGGATCGCGTAGGGCACGTCAGCTATAGTGAACACCCACCGGAAGACTCTGTGACTACCAATGTCCAGGGTGGATGAGCGCTCACCGTATGTAACAATCTTGGTTTGGTTGACTGCTTGTAAGGTGCAGTTGGATTTTCCGTGGCGCTTATCGATGGGAGTCGGTGGAATGACGCTGACGTCGACGCCGATGTCAACGAGGAAGCGACAACCTGACACGCGGTCGGTGATGCGGAAGAGTCGGCTGTTTTCAGCCCCAGCCACTCCAGCCGTTATTGGGGGGGGGGGGGGGGTTCGTTTCCCGGCCAGGAGCAAGAAGCGTGGCTGTTACGTGCAGCGTTGCCGAACTTGCGATGGTACCAACAGTGCGTATCCTGAGGCGGCGACAGGGAACGATGCCTACCTCGTATAGGTGTGCGTTGTGGGCGAAAGCCACGTCGAGGGGACGGGGAGCGATGACGTGCCAAAGAGGCCACCTCGCCCACGAGGGCTGAGACCACATCATGCAACGATGCCATGACGGAGGAAATGTCCGTGTCAGTGGAAAGTGACGGAGTCTGACGGGAAGCGAGCGTGGCGACGGCTCCCAGGGTAGGAGTACCAGCGAAGTCCAAAATTTTGTCAGCCATTTTTGCCAAGTCGTCTAGGCTGGTTTTTTCCGCGGCGGCAATAATCATTCGGACGTTGTGGGGTAACCGTTGAAGAAACAGTTCACGCAGAATGGAATCGTCTGTTTGTTGGTTACCGGCAAGGTGACGCATGCGGCGAAGAAGTTGTGTGGGTCGACGATCGCCAAGCTCTTCACTGGTAAGCAGCTGCTGTAGCCGACGTTCCTGAGACGTGGATGTTCGACGAATAAGTTCGTCATTCAAAACGTCATACGGTCGCTCCGTATCCGGGTCGATGATGAGGTCGCGCACTTCAGCGGCTGCTTCGGGAGGTACGTTGGCAATGACATAGCCGAACTTCGTCGTCTGGGATGTGATACGTTGTGCCGAGAAAAGCACTTCACCCAGGCGAAAATCTAGACTGGACCCAGAATGGTTCCAGTTGAAGCTGGACTGGTTCCAGTTGGATGTTTGATGGTCCTGGAATGGTTCCAGTTGAATGTGGATGGTCCCAGCTGGATTCCCAAGTGGGGTGGCTGGTTCCACTTTGCTGACATCAGTGGTACCACTCTGGTCTCAGATGGTTCCAGAAGTTCTAACTGGAGCCTCACAGGTACCATTTTGTTCCCAGAATGGTCACTTGAGACTCTAAGTTCGGCAGCTTCCCAGCTTCCCCCTTTGAGATTTCATCTTGTCCACACTTGCCATATACCCTTCTGGTTTCGTTTGATCTATAACTCTGATCTATTTTAGCACATGCATGACCTCTTTTTATTGCTGTTTATCCAGGTGCGCGCGTCTGCGATCAAATATATACTATGTCCCTGTTATTCTCATCTAAAGGTGCATGAATATCATAACATATATTAAGTACCAGAGAAATGTCCAAAAATACATCTCAACAACAACAAAGATTAAACTAAATAACTAGAAGAAAGACAACGAAAAAAGAAGAAAAGCTAATTGCAGAGGCTGATGCAATGTGAAAACGCCACGGCCGAGAGCGAGAGGCGAGACCGCGAGACCAAGGGGATGAAACTCGCGAGTTCACTTGCGGACTAAAGTGAGGCGCTGCGAGCTTTTCGCGTCATCAAACGTCATGAAACGTCAAAATTTTTACGTCGAAGCGCGAGTTCTCAACCGTCACGAGCCCATTGGCTCCTGAGGCCGCTCCCCCGGTATGCGAGCGCTCATTGGTTGGTTTGAAATTATGAACTTTCCTTGGCGCGCTCAAGCCGGCGACCGTGTCGGCGGTGCCGGAGCAACTCCAGCAACTCGCCGCAAAGTTTCGAAATGTGTTGGGTGCAGCAGGGACGCAAGCAAAGCATCTACGCCGGTACCGCTTTGGATGGTTTTTAGTGTCCTTCCCTAACATGTTGTCGATACCGACCCTGAAAAACTCGGTGCCTCATGGATACTTCTGCAAGTCAATTGAGTGGTAGATAAGTGGAAGGCAGGTGTGCTTCGCTTGCTTCACTCGCCACATAGCACGCTCCTAGCCAACCACCATCCCGAATGACAACGTTATCGCCGCTGATTTTTTGAAAACGGGAGGAGGAGCCTATTTTGTGCCGTGCATAATGGGCACAAAATAGGCTCCTCCTCCCGTTTTCAACAAATCTAGGGCGAGAACGTTGTCATTCGGGGTGATGGTTGGCTAGGTACGTGCTATGTGGTGAAGTTCATTTTTAAGAGTGTTGGTGCGACAACGATTCAAGGAGGACGAATACTGTGTTTTTCCGCTACTCACTCGATGACAGGTAAGTCAGTTCCTATTCTATTTTGCCGCTTAGCATAACATAGCGCCGCACCTGTGGCAGGTAGAATTTTTGGTTTTCACACTTCTGATCCATATCTTTCTCGTTCAGGTATAAGCACTCAACTCATATCTGCTTCAGAATAGCATCTGCATGGATACAGTAGAATGGATTGACACGTTGACACTCAGGGTGGTTGGATCATCATCTTTCGGCGTAGCAGCTTCACAATTTCCTTTGTGACGGATCAACCAGGCGCCTACACAAGCAGCAATATGGACACGTTCTCTGTCATGCCGGACCTCTGAATGTGTGTGCCTGTGCAGCCAATATACTGTTGTTCTACTGTGAAATCTTCCACGTGAGACATCAGCTATCAGTGAATGCAAAGTTGCTTCGGCATTTCATTCGAACTTCAGAAACAATGTTCATATCATGTTCGTGTTGTGCACAGCTACAGCAGACTTCATATTTGTGCTTTGGAAATACCTATCCCGGAAAATAAAGCACTTTGTGTAACAGAGACAGCCAACGCTTCCACATTTTGTTATTTATTTCACTCGACGCGAACGGAGATCCACAACCACCCAGAACTGCCCCGAACCGCCAAAGCGGATAAGAGGGAGAGAACAGATGGGAAAGGGAAAGCCTCGCCAGCGTCACAGGTCACCCAGGGAGACAAAAAAAAGCAAAGCAAAAAGCTACTCAGCCGACGTCCAACGATTGGCCCAACGCTTGAGGTCACGTGAGTTTTTCCCAACAATAGGATTATACTACACGTTCATTCCCCTGGCGAGACCAGAGGAGGCACAGTAAGCGGGTTTCGCCGCCGCGAAAATAGTGTCGCCACTGGCATTTCCCGCCAAATTCCGGCTATTTAGTTTTCATTGGCTCCGGTCCTCCACGTGACCTTTCTCGATCATGATTGGCTGAGGCTCATTTAACCGGTGGATTCGCCCGCGTTCGTTTCTCCGAGGCGCCGACCCGTCTGACCGTTAGTGATGGGAAATTCGGTTCTTTTTAGTGAACCGGTTCGTCCGAATCAGTTAACATTAGTGATTCGTTCGAACGATTCGTTCGTGAATCAGTGTCGTCACTGGATCATGTGGCCCTGTGATGGAGCCCCCACCATTGCCAGTCACGATAGTGGTGGCGCCAAATTCGAAGTCGGCAGGAACCCGAGTTCGGTCTAAAGATTTTCTCAGCTGTGATCAAAGCACTGTCAAATACTAGTTTGCATCCTTCTGTGGTTTATCTCGGAGCCTTAAATTTTATAAGCGGAAACCGAGAGGGAGGTAAAATGTAACGTCATAAGAAGAATGGAGCACGTTCTGTTTTTAACTTAGGATTTTTGAACTAACGTTAGAGATTCGAAAACCAACTTCCTTAAACTGCAGGCTGTAGAAATATTATCACGAAATACCTGGGAAGCACGTCCGCCAGCCCACGTTATAAGTCAAAAGGGATTTGTCCAGTGCACCTCACAAGCAACTTGTAATTATCCAGTGAGCATAGCCAGCGATGCGGAGAGCGAGCACACTTCTGATTCCGAAGGCTTCCACCCATACAACGACCGCCATAAAGCTCGACGTCGACGCGCCGAATGAACCAACGGTAAAATCCCAAACGCGGAGAGCGAGAACAACGCGGTTCTACGCAGAGTAACCCTGACAATCGAATAACCCATGAACCAGTGAATCATTTGCTCCCAAACGGTTCTGCTGCTCCTCGATTCATCCCGCGAGTCAGCGGCTCTCCGTCTTATCCGATTCAGCGATACGGTTTAGTTGTTTGGTTCTCTGTGGTTCTGCGTTCTCTTCGACTCTCCGATTCATCCCGAATGGTGAGGCTCGACGGCTCGACCAATCACGATCCCGTCAGCCCTCCGTGTTGCCAACAGTCGAGCCCGTCGAGAGAGGGTCTATGTTACATTTAAGCCTGGGAAGATTGCAGACAGATGGCGTCCGCACCCGAATAGCTTTCAGCCGCGGGGCCCGAGGGAACGGTCGGTCTCGCTCCCATCCTTCCATCCGCATTCGGATCGCAAGAGAAGGAGCAACATGATTGCAAATTTGTCTACCGGCGTACGGTTCATCTGTGCTCCACAAGTACCCGTGAGATATTGACTTATGAAAAGTGTGCGAGCTCAAAGAGGGGTTACGTGATGAGGTGAACATTCCATATCTAAAATAATTAAAATTCGAGCTTTGAAAACACATTTTCTGAAGCGTCATGACTTGTGTCGCACCTCGTGGGTCCCACAGGATGGCTGTGCTTCCTTCTTAATGCGTCTGTGGCCGATATTGGAGTACACCTGAGTCAGCAATTAAACAGTTAGGTATCACAATACTTGTGTGTATATTAATTAGGACAGTCCAGTGGTGCGCATTCAATCTTGGTAAGAAGCATAAGGGCGGATATGTTACCCCTTACCTCAATGCGTTATTGGTCATGTTATGGACGATGCAAGCGATTAAAGGGACGGTCTCTCGTACAGCCCGGGCGATTCTGAAACTTTGCCACAACTATCTTCACGAGTACTGTACACATACAACCGTCAAAGTTTCATTCGGAATAACCAAGTCGTTTTCGAGGAACTTGTCGAAACGTGCCGTAATAGCAGACGACGGAACATGCGCTTCTCTCTCATGCAACGTAACGCATGACGTCGACCTGCGGGTACGTCGCCGTTGCTATGGCAATCGAAACCTACAGAAGGATCTTCGGTTGAATCATCACCTTGCTCTCGAAATGAACACACTCAGACATATACCTCCGCGAGCGGAGAATGTAGCCCGTTCATTGACTGTGGGGTTCTTTCCCCGAGTATTTAATTCGTTTTTTAAATAAACATGCACTCATTCTCCATGTACGTCGTCAGCGACACTTCATTTCGAAATATGATCAGTGTGCAACGGGGAGTGTAATGGAAGCGCGCGTAATATATTTTTGGTCGGAGCTGTAATGCGACCGCGCGCGCCGATGGCCGGCGACTTCAGGTATGTGACTGTGAGTGGGGTGGTTTTGGTTCTGCAACTTTTAACTTGTCTATGAAGGTTAACATAGTTGTTCTAAACCACCATGTAGGCCACTTCTTAGAATGTGCATTTTTCGCCTGAGAACTGAAAGAAAATGTACGAGAGTTGCCGCGGTCCCCAGTCACTTCTGAAAGTCGTCTCCTCGCGTAGGGGCACTGCTCGCGCAAAAGCAGACGACTTCTGTATCCTATCACGGACTTCCCGCAGGGCGACGTAGCCGTTCGGGTTGTTGCCAACACAGACCGTGGCATGCTCTGCAATCTTTTTATTATGCAATTAAATTATCAACGTTCAAGCTAAGGTTAAAGCCATTGTTCGTTTTTTCAAGCAGAGTGCTCACGGACCGGCGAAGCTCCAATTGATGCAGCAACAAATGGGTGCACCGATGTTAAAATTGAAACAAGACGTTCCAACAAGATGGAATTCCACATATGAAATGTTTTCAAGGTTGATAACTTTGAAGGAGGCTATACAGTCGACACTGGCCATCCTCGACTCCGGGGTGGAGTCACTGTCCCAGAGTGAATGACATATTGTGGAAAAATCCTGTGACATACTGAAGCCGTTTTTGGAAGTAACCACTGAAATGAGTAGCGAGAAGGCAGTGACAGCATCAAAAGTAATTTTGCTGAGCAATGCTCTTATGGCCCACGCGGGAAACGCCGCAAAAGATGAAAGCCTCCCTGAAATCTGCACAAAAATGGTTCAGGTTCTTGACGAGCAAATGAAAAAGCCATTTTCCGATGTGGAAGCCGTGAAAATACTGGCTGAAGCAACGTTTTTGGACCCTCGTTTCAAGAGACACGGGTTTCGTAAGGAGGTCACATTCAGAAATGCCTACCGTTGGTTCACACAACAAGCAAACTCCGTTGAAGTTGCAGAGTGCGACCAATCAAGATTCCAGCTTTCTGCACAGGAGGCAAACCAGAGTAGTAAGTACTGACCACGTTTATCCGGAAACGCACATCTGGCCTGGACGCCATTAATTAGCAATTAGAGCTAATTGGGACCCCCCACATTAATCAGCACCCTCCAGGGAGCCATCACACTAATTGGGGAACGTCTATCTTGCGTCCAGACCAAGATGTGCGTTTCCGGATAATCGTGGTCATAAAAAATAAAAAAATAGGCAGAAAATAAAATAAAAAGATAGAAATAGAG
>NW_026999365.1:0-41029 GCF_037126465.1 Ornithodoros turicata
ACACGCGTGTATGCGGTATTTCGCGCAACAGTGGCTGCCTGAGGTACTGTGCATGGTTATGCCTTTCGACAAATGGCATTATTTTCAAATTATAGGTGATTCTTTTTATTTGTACGTGCGGACTAAACACGCGTGTATGCGGTATTTCGCCAACAGTGGCTGCCTGAGGTACTGTGCATGTTTATGCTTTCGACATATGGCATTATATTCAAATTATAGGTCATTCTTTTTTTTTGTGTGTGCAACTACACACGCGTGTAATATGGTATTTCGCGAAACAGTGGCTGCCTTAGGCACTTTGCATGTTTATGCTTTCGACATATGGCATGATTTTCAAATTATAGGTGATCTTTTTATTTTGTACGTGTGGACTAAACACGCGTGTATGCGGTATTCGCGCAACAGTGGCTGCCTGAGGTACTGTGCATGGTTATGCTTTGGGCAAATGGCATTATTTTCAAATTATAGGTGATTCTTTTTATTTTGTACGTGGTGACTAAACACGCGTGTATGCGGTAATTTCGCGCAACAGTGGCTGCCTGAGGTACTCTGCATGTTTATGGTTTCGACATATGGCATTATTTTCAAATTATGGGTCATTCTTTTTATTTTGTGCGTGCAACTAAACACGCGTGTATAAGGTATTTCGCGAAAGTGTGGCTGCCTGAGGAACTTTGCATGTTTATGCTTTCGACATATGGCATTATTTTCAAATTATAGGTGATTCTTTTTTTTTGTACGTGTGGACTAAACACGCGTGTATGCGGTATTTCGCGCAACAGTGGCTGCCTGAGGTACTGTGCATGGTTATGCTTTCGACATATGGCATTATTTTCAAATTATAGGTGATTCTTTTTATTTTGTACGTGGCGGACTAAACACGCGTGTATGCGTATTTCGCGCAACAGGGCTGCCTGAGGTACTGTGCATGTTTATGCTTTCAACATATGGCATTATTTTCAAATTATAGGTCATTCTTTTTATTTTGTGCGTGCAACTAAACACGCGTGTATATGGTATTTCGCGAAACAGTGGCTGCCTGAGGCACTTTGCATGCATATGCTTTCGACATACGGCATGATTTTCAAATTTAGGCGATTCTTGTTATTTTGTACGTGTGGACTAATCACGCGTGTATGCGGTATTTCGCGCAACAGTGGCTGCCTGAGGACTTTGCATGTTTATGCTTTCGACATATGGCATTATTTCATAATTTATGGTCATTCTTTTTTTTTGTGCGTGCAACTAAACACGCGTGTATGAGGTATTTCGCGAAAGAGTGAGCTGCCTTAGGAACTTTGCATGTTTATGCTTTCGACATATGGCATTATTTTCAAATTATAGGTGATTCTTTTTATTTTGTACGTGCGGACTAAACACGCGTGTATGCGGTATTTCGCGCAACAGTGGCTGCCTGAGGTACTGTGCATGTTTATGCTTTCGACATGGCATTATTTTCAATTAAGGTCATCTTTTTATTTTGTGCGTGTAACAAAAACACTCGGTGTATACGGTATTTCGCGAAACAGGGCTGCCTGAGGCACTATGCATGTTTTTACTTTCGACATAGGGCATTATTTTCAAATTGTAGGTGATTATTTTTGTTTTGTACGTGTGGACTAAACACGCGTGTATGCGGTATTTCGCGCAACAGTGGCTGCCTGAGGAACTTTGCATGTTTATGCTTTTCGACATATGGCATTATTTTCAAATTATAGGTCATTCTTTTTATTTTGTGCGTGCAACTAAACACGCGTGTATATGGTATTTCGCGATACAGTGGCTGCCTGAGGCACTTTGCATGTTTATGCTTTCGACATATGGGATTATTTTCAAATTATAGGTGTTTCTTTCATTTTGTACGTGTGGACTAAACACGCGTGTATGCGGTATTTCGCGCAACAGTGGCTGCCTGAGGTACTGTGCATGGTTATGCTTTCGACAAATGGCATTTTTCAAATTATAGGTGATTCTTTTATTTTGTACGTGCGGACTAAACACGCGTGTATGCGGTATTTCGCCAACAGTGGCTGCCTGAGGTACTGTGCATGTTTATGCTTTCGACATATGGCATTATATTCAAATTATAGGTCATTTTTTATTTTGTGTGTGCAACTACACACGCGTGTATATGGTATTTCGCGAAACAGTGGCTGCCTTAGGCACTTTGCATGTTTATGCTTTCGACTATGGCATGATTTTCAAATTATAGGTGACTCTTTTTATTTTGTACGTGTGGACTAAACACGCGTGTATGCGGTATTTCGCGCAACAGTGGCTGCCTGAGGGTACTGTGCATGGTTATGCTTTGGGCAATGGCATTATTTTCAATTATAGGTGATTTTTTATTTGTACGTGGTGACTAAACACGCGTGTATGCGGTATTTCGCGCAACAGGCTGCCTGAGGTACTCTGCATGTTTATGTTTCGACATGGCATTATTTTCAAATTATGGGTCATTCTTTTTATTTTGTGCGTGCAACTAAACACGCGTGTTAAGGTATTTCCGCGAAAGTGTGGCTGCCTGAGGAACTTTGCATGTTTAATGCTTTCGACATATGGCATATTTTCAAATTATAGGTGATTCTTATTTATTTTGTAGTGTGGACTAAACACGGTGTATGCGGTATTTCGCGCAACAGTGGCTGCCTGAGGTACTGTGCATGGTTATGCTTTGGGCAAATGGCATTTTTTCAAATTATAGGCGATTCTTTTTTTTTGTACGTGGTGACTAAACACGCGTGAATGCGGTATTTCGCGCAACAGTGGCTGCCTGAGGTACTCTGCATGTTTTATGGTTTCGACATATGGCATTATTTTCAAATTATGGGTCATTTTTTTATTTTGTGCGTGCAACTAAACACGCGTGATAGGTATTCGCGAAAGTGTGGCTGCTGAGAACTTTGCTGTTTATGCATTCGACATATGGCATTATTTTCAAATTATAGGTGATTCTTTTTATTTTGTACGTGGCGGACTAAACACGCGTGTATGCGGTATTTCGCGCAACAGTGGCTGCCTGTAGGTACTGTGCATGTTTAATGCTTTCAACATATGGCATTATTTTCAAATTATAGGTCATTCTTTTTTTTTGTGCGTGCAACTAAACACGCGTGTATATGGTATTTCGCGAAACAGTGGCTGCCTGGGCACTTTGCATGCTTATGCTTTCGACATACGGCATGATTTTCAAATTATAGGCGATTCTGTTATTTTGTACGTGTGGACTAATCACGCGTGTATGCGGTATTTCGCGCAACAGTGGCTGCCTGAGGAACTTTGCATGTTTATGCTTTCGACATATGGCATTATTTTCAAATTATGGTCATTCTTTTTATTTTGTGCGTGCAACTAAACACGCGTGTATGAGGTATTTCGCGAAAGAGTGGCTGCCTGAGGAACTTTGCATGTTTATCTTTCGACTATGGCATTATTTTCAAATTATAGGTGATTCTTTTTATTTTGTACGTGCGGACAAACACGCGTGTATGCGGTATTTCGCGCAACAGTGGCTGCATGAGGTACTGTGCATGTTTAGCTTTCGACATATGGCATTATTTTCAAATTATAGGTCATTCTTTTTATTTTGTGCGTGTAACTAAACACGCGTGTATACGGTATATCGCGAAACAGTGGCTGCCTGAGGCACTATGCATGTTTATACTTTCGACATAGGGCATTTTTTCAAATTGTAGGTGATTATTTTTGTTTTGTACGTGTGGATAAACACGCGTGTATGCGTATTTCGCGCAACAGTGGCTGCCTGAGGAACTTTGCATGTTTTATTGCTTTCGACATATGGCATTATTTCAAATTATAGGTCATTTTTTTATTTTGTGCGTGCAACTAAACACGCGTGTATATGGTATTTCGCGATACAGTGGCTGCCTGAGGCACTTTGCATGTTTTTGCTTTCGACATATGGGATTATTTTCAAAATTATAGGTGATTCTTTTCATTTTGTACGTGTGGACTAAACACGCGGTGTATGCGGTATTTCGCGCAACAGTGGCTGCCTGAGGTACTGTGCATGGTTATGCTTTCGACAATATGCAGTATTTTCAAATTATAGGTGATTCTTTTTATTTTGTACGTGCGGACTAAACACGCGTATGCGGTATTTCGCCCAACAGTGGCTGCCTGAGGTACTGTGCATGTTTATGCTTTCGACATATGGCATTATATTCAAATTATGGTCATTCTTTTATTTTGTGTGTGCAAATACACACGCGTGTATATGGTATTTCGCGAAACAGTGGCTGCCTTAGGCACTTTGCATGTTTATGCTTCGACATTTGGCTTGATTTTCAAATTATAAGGTGACTCTTTTTATTTTGTACGTGTGGACTAAACACGCGTGTATGCGGTATTTCGCGCAACAGTGGCTGCCTGAGGTACTGTGCATGGTATGCTTTGGGCAATTGGCATTATTTTCAAATTATAGGTGATTCTTTTTATTTTGTACGTGGTGACTAAACACGCGTGTATGCGCTATTTCGCGCAACAGTGGCTGCCTGAGGTACTCTGCATGTTTATGGTTCGACATATGGCATTATTTTCAAATTATGGGTCATTTTTTATTTGTGTGCGTGCAAACTAAACACGCGTGTATAAGGTATTTCGCGAAAGTGTGGCTGCCTGAGGAACTTTGCATGTTTATGTTCGACATATGGCATTATTTTCAAATTATAGGTGATTCTTTTTTTGTGTACGTGTGGATAAACACGCGTGTATGCGGTATTCGCGCAACAGTGGCTGCCTGAGGAACTTCGCATGTTTATGCTTTCGTCATATGGCATTATTTCAAATTATAGGTCATTCTCTTATTTTGTGTGTGCAACTAAACACGCGTGTATATGGTATTCGCGAAACAGTGGCTGCCTGATGCACTTTTCATGTTTATGCTTTCGACATATGGGATTATTTTCAAATTATAGGTGATTCTTTTATTTTGTACGTGTGGACTTAAACACGCGTGTATGCGGTATTTCGCTCAACAGTGGCTGCCTGAGGTACTGTGCATGTTTATGCTTTCGACATATGGCATTATTTTCAAATTATAGATCATTCATTTTTATTTGTGCGTGCAACTAAACACGCGTGTATATGGTATTTCGCGAAACAGTGGCTGCCTGAGGCACTTTGCATGTTTATGCTTTCGACATATGGGATTATTTTCAAATTATAGGTGATTCTTTTTATTTGAACGTGTGGACTAAACACGCGTGTATGCGGTATTTCGCGCAACAGTGGCTGCCTGAGGTACTGTGCATGGTTATGCTTTCGACATATGGCATTATTTTCAAATTATAGGTCATTCTTTTTATTTTGTGCGTGCAACTAAACACGCGTGTATATGGTATTTCGCGAAACAGTCTCTGCCTGAGGCACTATGCATGTTTATGCTTTCGACATAGGGCATTTTTTCAAATTGTAGGTGATTCTTTTTATTTTGTGTGTGCAACTCACACGCGTGTATATGGTATTTCGCGAAACAGTGGCTGCCTTAGGCACTTTGCATTTTATGCTTTCGACATATGGCATGATTTTCAAATTATAGGTGACTCTTTTTATTTTGTACGTGTGGACTAAACACGCGTGTATGCGGTATTTCGCGCAACAGTGGCTGCCTGAGGTACTGTGCATGGTTATGCTTTGGGCAAATGGCATTATTTTCAAATTATAGGTGATTCTTTTTATTTTGTACGTGGTGACTAAACACGCGTGTATGCGGTATTTCGCGCAACAGTGGCTGCCTGAGGTACTCTGCATGTTTATGGTTTCGACATATGGCATTATTTTCAAATTATGGGTCATTCTTTTTATTTTGTGCGTGCAACTAAACACGCGTGTATAAGGTATTTCGCGAAAGTGTGGCTGCCTGAGGAACTTTGCATGTTTATGCTTTCGACATATGGCATTATTTCAAATTATAGGTGATTCTTTTTATTTTGTACGTGTGGACTAAACACGCGTGTATGCGGTTTTCGCGCAACAGTGGCTGCCTGAGGTACTGTGCATGGTTATGCTTTGGGCAAATGGCATTATTTTCAAATTATAGGCGATTTTTTTATTTTGTACGTGGTGACTAAACACGCGTGAATGCGGTATTTCGCGCAACAGTGGCTGCCTGAGGTACTCTGCATGTTTATGGTTTCGACATATGCATTATTTTCAAATTATGGGTCATTCTTTTTATTTTGTGCGTGCAACTAAACACGCGTGTATAAGGTATTTCGCGAAAGTGTGGCTGCCTGAGGAACTTTGCATGTTTATGCTTTCGACATATGGCATTATTTTCAAATTATAGGTGATTCTTTTTATTGTACGTGGCGGACTAAACACGCGTGTATGCGGTATTTCGCGCAACAGTGGCTGCCTGAGGTACTGTGCATGTTTATGCTTTCAACATATGGCATTATTTTCAAATTATAGGTCATTCTTTTTATTTTGTGCGTGCAACTAAACACGCGTGTATATGGTATTTCGCGAAACAGTGGCTGCCTGAGGCACTTTGCATGCTTATGCTTTCGACATACGGCATGATTTTCAAATTATAGGCGATTCTTGTTATTTTGTACGTGTGGACTAATCACGCGTGTATGCGGTATTTCGCGCAACAGTGGCCTGAGGAACTTTGCATGTTTATGCTTCGACATATGGCATTATTTTCAAATTATAGGTCATTCTTTTTATTTGTGCGTGCAACTAAACACGCGTGTATGAGGTATTTCGCGAAAGAGTGGCTGCCTGAGGAACTTTGCATGTTTATGCTTTCGACATATGGCATTATTTCAAATTATAGGTGATTCTTTTTATTTTGTACGTGCGGACTAAACACGCGTGTATGCGGTATTTCGCGCAACAGTGGCTGCATGAGGTACTGTGCATGTTTATGCTTTCGACATATGGCATTATTTTCAAATTATAGGTCATTCTTTTTTTTGTGCGTGTAACTAAACACGCGTGTATACGGTTTCGCGAAACAGTGGCTGCCTGAGGCACTATGCATGTTTATACTTTCGACATAGGGCATTATTTTCAAATTGTGGTGATTATTTTTGTTTTGTACGTGTGGACTAAACACGCGTGTATGCGGTATTTCGCGCAACAGTGGCTGCCTGAGGAACTTTGCATGTTTATGCTTTCGACATATGGCATTATTTTCAAATTATAGGTCATTCTTTTTATTTTGTGCGTGCAACTAACACGCGTGTATATGGTATTTCGCGATACAGTGGCTGCCTGAGGCACTTTGCATGTTTATGCTTTCGACATATGGGATTATTTTCAAATTATAGGTGATTCTTTTCATTTTGTACGTGTGGACTAAACACGCGTGTATGCGGTATTTCGCGCAACAGTGGCTGCCTGAGGTACTGTGCATGGTTATGCTTTCGACAAATGGCATTATTTTCAAATTATAGGTGATTCTTTTTATTTTGTACGTGCGGACTAAACACGCGTGTATGCGGTATTTCGCCCAACAGTGGCTGCCTGAGTACTGTGCATGTTTATGCTTTCGACATATGGCATTATATTCAAATTATAGGTCATTCTTTTTATTTTGTGTGTGCAAATACACACGCGTGTATATGGTATTTCGCGAAACAGTGGCTGCCTTAGGCACTTTGCATGTTTATGCTTTCGACATATGGCATGATTTTCAAATTATAGGTGACTCTTTTTATTTTGTACGTGTGGACTAAACACGCGTGTATGCGGTATTTCGCGCAACAGTGGCTGCCTGAGGTACTGTGCAGGTTATGCTTGGGCAAATGGCATTATTTTCAAATTATAGGTGATTCTTTTTATTTTGTACGTGGTGACTAAACACGCGTGTATGCGGTATTTCGCGCAACAGTGGCTGCCTGAGGTACTCTGCATGTTTATGGTTTCGACATATGGCATTATTTTCAAATTATGGGTCATTCTTTTTATTTTGTGCGTGCAACTAAACACGCGTGTATAAGGTATTTCGCGAAAGTGTGGCTGCCTGAGGAACTTTGCATGTTTATGCTTTCGACATATGGCATTATTTTCAAATTATAGGTGATTCTTTTTATTTTGTACGTGTGGACTAAACACGCGTGTATGCGGTATTTCGCGCACAGTGGCTGCCTGAGGAACTTCGCATGTTTATGCTTTCGTCATATGGCATTATTTTCAAATTATAGGTCATTCTCTTTATTTTGTGTGTGCAACTAAACACGCGTGTATATGGTATTTCGCGAAACAGTGGCTGCCTGATGCACTTTTCATGTTTATGCTTTCGAGATATGGGATTATTTTCAAATTATAGGTGATTCTTTTATTTTGTACGTGTGGACTAAACACGCGTGTATGCGGTATTTCGCTCAACAGTGGCTGCCTGAGGTACTGTGCATGTTTATGCTTTCGACATATGGCATTATTTTCAAATTATAGATCATTCTTTTTATTTTGTGCGTGCAACTAAACACGCGTGTATATGGTATTTCGCGAAACAGTGGCTGCCTGAGGCACTTTGCATGTTTATGCTTTCGACATATGGGATTATTTTCAAATTATAGGTGATTCTTTTTATTTTGTACGTGTGGACTAAACACGCGTGTATGCGGTATTTCGCGCAACAGTGGCTGCCTGAGGTACTGTGCATGGTTATGCTTTCGACATATGGCATTATTTTCAAATTATAGGTCATTCTTTTTATTTTGTGCGTGCAACTAAACACGCGTGTATATGGTATTTCGCGAAACAGTCTCTGCCTGAGGCACTATGCATGTTTATGCTTTCGACATAGGGCATTATTTTCAAATTGTAGGTGATTCTTTTTGTTTTGTACGTGTGGACTAAACACGCGTGTATGCGGTATTTCGCGCAACAGTGGCTGCCTGAGGAACTTTGCATGTTTATGCTTTCGACATATGGCATTATTTTCAATTATAGGTCATTCTTTTATTTTTGCGTGCAACTAAAACTCGCGTGTATATGGTATTTCGCGAAACAGTGGCTGCCATGAGGCACTTTGCATGTTTATGATTTCTGTACATATGGGATTATTTTCAAATTATAGGTGATTCTTTTTAATTTGTACGTGTGGACTAAACACGCGTGTATGCGGTATTTCGCGCAACAGTGGCTGCCTGAGGTACTGTGCATGGTTATGCTTTCGACATATGACATTATTTTCAAATTATAGGTGATTCTTTTTTTTTGTACGTGCGGACTAAACACGCGTGTATGCGGTATTTCGCCCAACAGTGGCTGCCTGAGGTACTGTGCATGTTTATGCTTTCGACATAAGGCATTATATTCAAATTATAGGTCATTCTTTTTATTTTGTGTGTGCAACATAAACACGCGTGAGTAGTAATGTAACAACCCAAGATTTGCACAGAAACCACTCAACCTCACCTCCAGGCTTATGTAATACTCAGTTCCACGCGGTGTTGTCCACAAGCTCATCAGACCTGCCATGATATGCAAGCCTGAGCGATTATGCTCACACATTCGTTGTCTGAGGCTACACCTGCGAGCAAAAAAGGGCGCGGAAGCCGGGTGGGCAAAGTTCCATTCGCGCATTGCGAGCATAAAGGCGGGAAAAGCCTGGGAGCAAAGTTCTATTCGCGCATTCCAAAGCACAAGACAGAACGCCTTTACGGGAACACGATAGCATTCCTATACTATATTAATGATTATTGCATTGCAGTTTAGAAAACTACAACTAAACTATAATTTTAGGACCCCATTAAAATTCTACTTTCTATGGAAACTATAATTGCCCTATTACTTGGATCGCTACTAATGAAGCGCTCCAATTTTTTCTCTCTTCCCATTTCAGCCTTGTCATGCAGGGAAGCAGACTCATATCCAAAATAATTAATTTACACTGAGGGTGCCGTGCTTCAGGAATTCCTATCCTGCGCTCAGATGCAAGCATTTCTTCACGGATACCTTTAACAGCTGACTTCCTCAACATATCGAACACCCCAACAAAATCAAACAAACAACCTCACTTCCACTGGTAGAACACTATTTAGCTTTTACACAGGAGGCTTTCTTCTACATAAAAAGTAGAGAAAATAAGAAGAGAGCAGCAAAAAATTGCGTGCACTTTTGCTTGACTTAAAAAACCTGAAGCATATGCCAATAAACCAAGAAAAAGACACTCATGTCTGGTATCTGATAGTGCCACATACACAGACGCATTGCCCTTGCGTAAAGAAAGCACAGGACAGGGATACACAAATATCCTTAGGTGAGCAGGGAAAAGGCTTAAGACCTCAGGTCACCACACATCGCCACGCGGCTAACACAAATAATAAGATACTAGCGGCGGGAAGAACTGCAACACTGCTAAACAAGTCCAGACATGCCACGATGACGTCACAAATCAAGGGGAAAAAAGCACACGCATGCACGCACAGAGGACAACGCATTAAACACACGAGCGCTCAGGACTAATCGTAGCGTTACCGCACATTGCTACGAAGCTCAACGTCTAACACAAGACGGCAGCAACAAGATATTAAAGGATAAAAATTGCAACACTACTGAACAAGTCCAGACATGCGACATCGCATACAAAACACTGCTCATCGGGGAAAAGGCCTAAGCCCGCGGCGGATCATCATAGAGCATACACAACTTCATTTTTCTATTTCGCGTAAACTAAACGCGGTCTGCTTGGAAAACGACGTACAAATTTTCTTAAGGAGCAGAGAAATATATCTACTCCGTGCTCAGATACCAGCATTTCTGCTCAAAAATCTGCAAAATTAAGCACTGCTTACTTCGTCAAGATATCGAACAAAATCAAACAAACAACCCCACTTCCACTGGTACAACACTATTCAGCTTTTACGCAGGAGGCTTTCTTCTACATAAAAGTAGAGAAAATAAGAAAAGAGCAGCGAAAAATTACACGCATTTGCGCTCCAATAGCTGTAACTGCAAGAAACCGTAGCGCACGCCAATAAACTGAGAAAAAGACACTCATGTCTGGTATCTGATAGTGCCACATACACAGCCGCATTACCCTTGCGTAAAGAAAGCACAGGACAGGGATACACAAATTTCCTTAGGTGAGCAGGGAAAAGGCTTAAGACCTCAGGTCACCTCACATCGCCACGCGGCTAGCACAACATGACACCAACAACATACTAGCGGCGGGAAGAACTGCAACACTGCTAAACAAGTCCAGACATGCCACGATGACGTCACAAATCAGGGGAAAAAAGCACACGCACGCACGCACAGAGTACAACGCATTAAACACACGGTGCGCTCAGGAATAATCGTAGCGTTACCGCACGTCGCTACGAAGCTCAACGTCTAACACAAGACGACACCAACAAGATATTAAAGGGTAAAAATTGCAACACTACTGAACAAGTCCAGACATGCGACATCGCATACAAAACACTGCTCATCGGGGAAAAGGGCTGAGCCTGCGGCGGATCATCATAGAGCATACACAACTTCAATTTCTATTTCGCGTAAACTAAACGCGGTCTGCTTGGAAAACGACGTACAAATTTTCTTAAGGAGCAGAGAAATATATCTACTCCGTGCTCAGATACCAGCATTTCTGCTCAAAAACCTGCAAAATTAAGCACTGCTTACTTCGTCAAGATATCGAACACCCAACAAAATCAAACAAACAACCCCACTTCCACTGATAGAACACTATTCAGCTTTTACGCAGGAGGCTTTCTTCTACATAAAAGTAGAGAAAATAAGAAAAGAGCAGCGAAAAATTACACGCACTTTTGCTCGCATAGCTATAAGAGAGAAAAATAAAATAAAATAACGACGCACACGCTAATAAACTGTGACAAAGACACCCATTTCTGCTATCAGATAATTATTGCATAATGCTAAATACTCATTTGCATTGGCCCTGCGTGAAGAAAGCACAGGACAGGGATACACAATCTATCTTAAGCGAGCACGGAAAGTCACTTCTACTCGAACAGCTTAATACCATAAAGTCTGAATTTTTGCAAAGAAAATAAAGCTTGAACAACGCTACGAAGGTGACAGACACATACTAACAAACAAACAAACACTTCTTCGAGTCTGTATTATCTTTTAAAAAATAACGAAAGCACACAAAAAAATCAAATCGGCTAGGTAGCCTACCAGACGTTGCGCCTTAAAGTTGACTGCACGCAATGCACGGAAGCATGCTGTGAAGCCAACTTGCGGTTTTGCTGTATGCACATGAAGTCCGATTCCAATTGGAAATCGCGCTAAAGGACGTGCCAAACGTGGAATTTTCGCAAAATTAATCCCAATACCTGGAATTCTGTTCATTTTAGCGGGAATGCTGGCGCTTGTGCTCCATTATTCGAAATTTTCGAATATTCGAATTTCTCGATTATTAAATTTTCGAATACGAATAGGGTTCGAATATCAACAATATTCGAAATTTCGAATATTCGCACACCTCTAGTGAATAATGACACTCAACGATATATAACAAAAAACAAACAAATTCCATTCTCATGAACTCTCCTCTGCCGAGCGGCTTTCTCCTGCTCTACCTGGATGCTGACTTTTTCCCCCCCTCACCTACATTCTGAGTAAAAGCAGTGACAGAAGAAAAGAACCGCGAAAAATTACACGCATTTGTGTCACAGGACAGGGATACACAAATTTCCTTAAGTGAGCAGGGAAAAGGCTTAAGTCGTACCGCTCAGGAATAATCGGAGAATCACCGCTTATCGCTACGCGGCTAGCACTTGAACAGCGCTACGAACGTGACAGATACATACTAACAAACAAACAAACAACAGCAGGACCGGCGTCGGGCACTCATAAAATACCCTGCCCAAAACAAAGACTTCGCCAGGTTCGCGAGGCAATTCCATCAAAAACGCTCGTCCTATCCTACAGATAGCAATGCAAACGCGACTGCCCTTATTTTTTAAACCACTATTTCACGCAATAGTACATAAATGTATCACTCGTGTCACACGAAAAGGCAAACACTTACTTGTCAAGTGGGGTCCCAGCGCGTGCGCGCGCGCACACACACTAACATTTTCACACTCACAAACACAAAGTCTATTTTCACAACCACATAAATCCATATTATTTATCAGGTCAATAATTATCCTACCATCGCCAAAAGACGGTACAGACATGTATGCTTACGCAAAACAATCGGTCCTCGTTCCGGATGTAATAGGATATCGCCACTCGGCAGGCGCGAACCAATAAAGAAAGAAAGGAATGCATGTTCGCTACGAAGAAAACGGTGCCGTGCTTCTACGCAGCGATCATATACAGACGCGTAAATGTGAACATCATTCGCTACACACTGTAGCTCTCATCATTTTTAAACCAAACCGTGTTCATAGGTCTTCACTAAATAGGTGAGCCGATAATGACTCCAAATAAAATCAAATAAAATAATCATTCCAGCATCGCTGGCTGCAAGCTTGGGTACCCAACAGAGCAGCGCGCTCCCATCAACACGCCTTGGGCTGACCTTACACACCCGAAGCCTTTTCTGAATACATTCTGCAGGCGCTGGAATAAAAGATTTATCGCGAGGGTACTACGATGTCAGCTCTGTTGCTGTTTAAGTGATAAAACAGTGCGCCCGAACCGCGAAGCGCGCACGGGCCCGGTCTCGCGGTTTGGACTCGCGACGCGCGCGATTCCCCGCGGCGCGAGCGCAACGCGGACCCGTTCTCGCGGTTTGGACGCGCGCTTCGCGGTTCGGGCGCACTGTTTTATCACTTAAACAGCAACAGAGCTGACATCGTAGTACCCTCGCGATAAATCTTTTATTCGAGCGCCTGCAGAATGTATTCAGAAAAGGCTTCGGGTGTGTAAGGTCAGCCCAAGGCGTGTTGATGGGAGCGCGCTGCTCTGTTGGGTACCCAAGCTTGCAGCCAGCGATGCTGGAATGATTATTTTATTTTATTTTATTTGGAGTCATTATCGGCTCACCTATTTAGTGAAGACCTATGAACACGGTTTGGTTTAAAAATGATGAGAGCTACAGTGTGTAGCGAATGATGTTCACATTTACGCGTCTGTATAATGATCGCTGCGTAAAAGCACGGCACCGTTTTCTTCGTAGCGAACATGCATTCCTTTCTTTCTTTATTGGTTCGCGCCTGCCGAGTGGCGATATCCTATTACATCCGGAACGAGGACCGATTGTTTTGCGTAAGCATACATGTCTGTACCGTCTTTTGGCGATGGTAGGATAATTATTGACCTGATAAATAATATGGATTTATGTGGTTGTGAAAATAGACTTTGTGTTTGTGAGTGTGAAAATGTTAGTGTGTGTGCGCGCGCGCACGCGCTGGGACCCCACTTGACAAGTAAGTGTTTGCCTTTTCGTGTGACACGAGTGATAAATTTATGTACTATTGCGTGAAATAGTGGTTTAAAAAATAAGGGCAGTCGCGTTTGCATTGCTATCTGTAGGATAGGACGAGCGTTTTTGATGGAATTGCCTCGCGAACCTGGCGAAGTCTTTGTTTTGGGCAGGGTATTTTATGAGTGCCCGACGCCGGTCCTGCTGTTGTTTGTTTGTTTGTTAGTATGTATCTGTCACGTTCGTAGCGCTGTTCAAGTGCTAGCCGCGTAGCGATAAGCGGTGATTCTCCGATTATTCCTGAGCGGTACGACTTAAGCCTTTTCCCTGCTCACTTAAGGAAATTTGTGTATCCCTGTCCTGTGACACAAATGCGTGTAATTTTTCGCGGTTCTTTTCTTCTGTCACTGCTTTTACTCAGAATGTAGGTGAGGGGGGAAAAAGTCAGCATCCAGGTAGAGCAGGAGAAAGCCGCTCGGCAGAGGAGAGTTCATGAGAATGGAATTTGTTTGTTTTTTGTTATATATCGTTGAGTGTCATTATTCACTAGAGGTGTGCGAATATTCGAAATTTCGAATATTGTTGATATTCGAACCCTATTCGTATTCGAAAATTTAATAATCGAGAAATTCGAATATTCGAAAATTTCGAATAATGGAGCACAAGCGCCAGCATTCCCGCTAAAATGAACAGAATTCCAGGTATTGGGATTAATTTTGCGAAAATTCCACGTTTGGCACGTCCTTAGCGCGATTTCCAATTGGAATCGGACTTCATGTGCATCCAGCAAAACCGCAAGTTGGCTTCACAGCATGCTTCCGTGCATTGCGTGCAGTCAACTTTAAGGCGCAACGTCTGGTAGGCTACCTAGCCGATTTGATTTTTTTGTGTGCTTTCGTTATTTTTTAAAAGATAATACAGACTCGAAGAAGTGTTTGTTTGTTTGTTAGTATGTGTCTGTCACCTTCGTAGCGTTGTTCAAGCTTTATTTTCTTTGCAAAAATTCAGACTTTATGGTATTAAGCTGTTCGAGTAGAAGTGACTTTCCGTGCTCGCTTAAGATAGATTGTGTATCCCTGTCCTGTGCTTTCTTCACGCAGGGCCAATGCAAATGAGTATTTAGCATTATGCAATAATTATCTGATAGCAGAAATGGGTGTCTTTGTCACAGTTTATTAGCGTGTGCGTCGTTATTTTATTTTATTTTTCTCTCTTATAGCTATGCGAGCAAAAGTGCGTGTAATTTTTCGCTGCTCTTTTCTTATTTTCTCTACTTTTATGTAGAAGAAAGCCTCCTGCGTAAAAGCTGAATAGTGTTCTATCAGTGGAAGTGGGGTTGTTTGTTTGATTTTGTTGGGTGTTCGATATCTTGACGAAGTAAGCAGTGCTTAATTTTGCAGGTTTTTGAGCAGAAATGCTGGTATCTGAGCACGGAGTAGATATATTTCTCTGCTCCTTAAGAAAATTTGTACGTCGTTTTCCAAGCAGACCGCGTTTAGTTTACGCGAAATAGAAAATTGAAGTTTTGTATGCTCTATGATGATCCGCCGCAGGCTCAGCCCTTTTCCCCGATGAGCAGTGTTTTGTATGCGATGTCGCATGTCTGGACTTGTTCAGTAGTGTTGCAATTTTTACCCTTTAATATCTTGTTGGTGTCGTCTTGTGTTAGACGTTGAGCTTCGTAGCGACGTGCGGTAACGCTACGATTATTCCTGAGCGCACCGTGTGTTTAATGCGTTGTACTCTGTGCGTGCGTGCGTGTGCTTTTTTCCCCTGATTTGTGACGTCATCGTGGCATGTCTGGACTTGTTTAGCAGTGTTGCAGTTCTTCCCGCCGCTAGTATGTTGTTGGTGTCATGTTGTGCTAGCCGCGTGGCGATGTGAGGTGACCTGAGGTCTTAAGCCTTTTCCCTGCTCACCTAAGGAAATTTGTGTATCCCTGTCCTGTGCTTTCTTTACGCAAGGGTAATGCGGCTGTGTATGTGGCACTATCAGATACCAGACATGAGTGTCTTTTTCTCAGTTTATTGGCGTGCGCTACGGTTTCTTGCAGTTACAGCTATTGGAGCGCAAATGCGTGTAATTTTTCGCTGCTCTTTTCTTATTTTCTCTACTTTTATGTAGAAGAAAGCCTCCTGCGTAAAAGCTGAATAGTGTTGTACCAGTGGAAGTGGGGTTGTTTGTTTGATTTTGTTCGATATCTTGACGAAGTAAGCAGTGCTTAATTTTGCAGATTTTTGAGCAGAAATGCTGGTATCTGAGCACGGAGTAGATATATTTCTCTGCTCCTTAAGAAAATTTGTACGTCGTTTTCCAAGCAGACCGCGTTTAGTTTACGCGAAATAGAAAAATGAAGTTGTGTATGCTCTATGATGATCCGCCGCGGGCTTAGGCCTTTTCCCCGATGAGCAGTGTTTTGTATGCGATGTCGCATGTCTGGACTTGTTCAGTAGTGTTGCAATTTTTACCCTTTAATATCTTGTTGGTGTCGTCTTGTGTTAGACGTTGAGCTTCGTAGCGACGTGCGGTAACGCTACGATTATTCCTGAGCGCACCGTGTGTTTAATGCGTTGTACTCTGTGCGTGCGTGCGTGTGCTTTTTTCCCCTGATTTGTGACGTCATCGTGGCATGTCTGGACTTGTTTAGCAGTGTTGCAGTTCTTCCCGCCGCTAGTATGTTGTTGGTGTCATGTTGTGCTAGCCGCGTGGCGATGTGAGGTGACCTGAGGTCTTAAGCCTTTTCCCTGCTCACCTAAGGAAATTTGTGTATCCCTGTCCTGTGCTTTCTTTACGCAAGGGTAATGCGGCTGTGTATGTGGCACTATCAGATACCAGACATGAGTGTCTTTTTCTCAGTTTATTGGCGTGCGCTACGGTTTCTTGCAGTTACAGCTATTGGAGCGCAAATGCGTGTAATTTTTCGCTGCTCTTTTCTTATTTTCTCTACTTTTATGTAGAAGAAAGCCTCCTGCGTAAAAGCTGAATAGTGTTGTACCAGTGGAAGTGGGGTTGTTTGTTTGATTTTGTTCGATATCTTGACGAAGTAAGCAGTGCTTAATTTTGCAGATTTTTGAGCAGAAATGCTGGTATCTGAGCACGGAGTAGATATATTTCTCTGCTCCTTAAGAAAATTTGTACGTCGTTTTCCAAGCAGACCGCGTTTAGTTTACGCGAAATAGAAAAATGAAGTTGTGTATGCTCTATGATGATCCGCCGCGGGCTTAGGCCTTTTCCCCGATGAGCAGTGTTTTGTATGCGATGTCGCATGTCTGGACTTGTTCAGTAGTGTTGCAATTTTTATCCTTTAATATCTTGTTGCTGCCGTCTTGTGTTAGACGTTGAGCTTCGTAGCAATGTGCGGTAACGCTACGATTAGTCCTGAGCGCTCGTGTGTTTAATGCGTTGTCCTCTGTGCGTGCATGCGTGTGCTTTTTTCCCCTTGATTTGTGACGTCATCGTGGCATGTCTGGACTTGTTTAGCAGTGTTGCAGTTCTTCCCGCCGCTAGTATCTTATTATTTGTGTTAGCCGCGTGGCGATGTGTGGTGACCTGAGGTCTTAAGCCTTTTCCCTGCTCACCTAAGGATATTTGTGTATCCCTGTCCTGTGCTTTCTTTACGCAAGGGCAATGCGTCTGTGTATGTGGCACTATCAGATACCAGACATGAGTGTCTTTTTCTTGGTTTATTGGCATATGCTTCAGGTTTTTTAAGTCAAGCAAAAGTGCACGCAATTTTTTGCTGCTCTCTTCTTATTTTCTCTACTTTTTATGTAGAAGAAAGCCTCCTGTGTAAAAGCTAAATAGTGTTCTACCAGTGGAAGTGAGGTTGTTTGTTTGATTTTGTTGGGTGTTCGATATGTTGAGGAAGTCAGCTGTTAAAGGTATCCGTGAAGAAATGCTTGCATCTGAGCGCAGGATAGGAATTCCTGAAGCACGGCACCCTCAGTGTAAATTAATTATTTTGGATATGAGTCTGCTTCCCTGCATGACAAGGCTGAAATGGGAAGAGAGAAAAAATTGGAGCGCTTCATTAGTAGCGATCCAAGTAATAGGGCAATTATAGTTTCCATAGAAAGTAGAATTTTAATGGGGTCCTAAAATTATAGTTTAGTTGTAGTTTTTCTAAACTGCAATGCAATAATCATTAATATAGTATAGGAATGCTATCGTGTTCCCGTAAAGGCGTTCTGTCTTGTGCTTTGGAATGCGCGAATAGAACTTTGCTCCCAGGCTTTTCCCGCCTTTATGCTCGCAATGCGCGAATGGAACTTTGCCCACCCGGCTTCCGCGCCTTTTTTGCTCGCAGGTGTAGCCTCAGACAACGAATGTGTGAGCATAATCGCTCAGGCTTGCATATCATGGCAGGTCTGATGAGCTTGTGGACAACACCGCGTGGAACTTGAGTATTACATAAGCCTGGAGGTGATGTTGAGTGGTTTCACTTATTATTATTTTAAAAGAGCAGTGGTAGTTTACTGTAATTCTAATGACCATGATGAGCCTTTGGGGTGAAAATCGTTAATATGTAGGGTGCTTTTTTGTTGAATTTTAATGAGAGAATTAATGTCATTAAGAGTAGGACAAAGGAAATAATCTTGCGATTCAATAAATAATAGGAGTCTTTGCCGGTGTCTTTTTCAGACAGGATGTGATGACGTCACACAGTCTGTAGCAATGCATTGACCGTTACTGGAAAAAAGTGTGGCAAAATGGTGTGTATTGTCCTGGGCAGATTTATGATGAGCACTGTTTTTGAATAAGAGGAGTGCGCGTGCTTAGAAATAGTTTGATGCTGGTTTCCTTCTTTGTTTCTTTTCGCTTTTTCCCCCCTTGTCTGACAAACATGTGCTGACATGCCTGGGCTTGTTCTGACATGCTTTCCTTCTAGATGTAGATTTTTCCTTTTTGAAGAGAAACATTCTTGACGATAGTGCTGCCTTGAATGGGAATAGTGCCATTCTTAATACTTTTGCGATTCATTTAGTTCAGAGAGTAACCGCGAGGGGGACAGGTGTGTGACTTTATTCAGGAGGAACAAAGCATCATTATTCAATTATCTACCTGGCTCTCGGGTGGGATGAACATGTCTTGCTGAACCATTTTTTTCCCTGTACAGTAAGACTTTGGGAATGAAATGCTATAATCTCCTCTCATATATGGTGCTCTTCTGCAATAGTTCCCTATGCAATGGTTATAGAAGAATAAAGGAAATAATCTTGGGATAGTGATTCAATAAATAACACGTCCCCTATCTAGAGCGTAAGCGTCCTTGAGCCACGCGCCTGCATGATGACGTCATACCGTGGCTTCACTGCAGGTTGACCTTGTCTAGAGGAGCATTAGTGGAAAAAAACAGGGTAGCCCTGAGACAATAGGATGCCGTCACGACCAATGAGACTGGCCTGCAGGGGGCGCAAGGATTCACTTCTCTCTTGGACACTGGCGGGTGTAGACACGGTAATTATGATCCTGGCAATTGCGTTGTTCGTTAGTAGAAGAGCGTAGCTTAGGTGGGGTTCTGTCTGCCTCTGATGGGGTGCGGATGTGTGGTTCGTCACTGGTGAATGGTGTTCGACGATGCAGGTGGATTTTGTGACGAGCGGATTTACAATGAGGGAATGTAGTGTACGTGTCCGATGATAGTGAGCGTCTTTTCACTCTGTTCAAGTGTTCGTTTTCGTCTGTTGCCCAACAGTCGTGCGAATTTGTCCTGACATGCCCCGATATGCATGTTTTCCTTTGTTAACGCTTTGTATTTTGTCTTTTTTGACAAGGAACATTGTCGTCTTGACGATAGTGCTGCCCTGAGTTCTGCGCGCGTTGATTTGTTGAGTGCCTAGTCCTGTTATTAGCCGTTGATGGAGTTACATGTTAGGATATTTTGTTCTTTTGCAAGTCTCATTTAGTAAGACTTTGGAATTCCTACGATCAGCTTTCATGCATGGTGCTCTTCCGCAATAGTTTCCTATGCAATCGTTATAGAAGAATAAAGGAAATAATCTTGAGATAGTGATTCAATAAATAATAGGTCCCCTGTCTAGAGCGCACGCGTGCTTGAGCCACGCAGGTGCATGATGACGTCATACCGTGGCTTCACTGCAGATTGACCAAAGGAGCATTAGTGGAAAAAGCAGTGTAGCCCTGAGACAATTGGATGATGTCTGGACCAATGAGAACGGCCAGCAGGGGGCGCAGGAATGCTCTTCTCTCTTAGCCTCACGACCAATGAGAACGAGAGAAGAGGGCGCAGGAATGCTCTTCTCCCTTAGCCTCTCGCAGGTGGCGGTAGGAGCGCGCAGAGGGCGCTACGAGCGCGCGCATGCGTAGCACCCGTAGAGTGGCGCTTACGTCAGTCCACCTCTGGCTCTCGTTGGGAGAAGACGTGCGGTCGTTCGCTCCGTCGTCACTTGATCCCTGGCTGTCGACGAGAGCGGACGCTCCGTCGCAGCGGGGAAAAAGGTAATTTACCGATGTTTGCGCGTTGTTTTACCGTGCTCGTGTTAAGCCTTTTCTCGCATGTTTAGACTTGTTTAGCGGTGTCCAAGCCTGTTGACGCACGTTTACCATCGTGTGGTTCCCGTCTTGTGTTAGCCGCGAAGTGTTGTGACGCTGTGGTTAGGCCTTGTCGATTGCCTTAAGCCTTTTCCCCCAATGTGTAGTGTTTTCTCCGTGCTGTTTAGCAGTAGCGGTTAGGCCTTTTCCCCGCGCTCTGGCATGCTTAGACTTGTCGAGCAGTGTTGCCATTTTTACGTGTCGCTAGTACTTTATTGTGCTCTGTGTTTCTCGTATAGAGCTACGATGCTGGCGCCATCTGGTGTGATGTCTTGGAACTAGCGTGCCACCTGCCTCTGCAACCGTCGTGCTCCAGTCGCCCGCACCGGCGTGATTTCTTCAAGATGGCGTCATTGATTTTCAAATAAATCTTTTCCCACTGTCTGCTTCCTTTCTATCTAGTTTTTTATTTCCTACAACCCGAGTTTTACATAGAAAATCCACGACAAGTATTGCACTGAGTCAGATTTTGCCCAATTTTAAAATTTTAAAAATTTAAATTTTTAAAGAAATTTTAAAGTAATTTTAAAATAATTTAAAGTAAAAAGTGCAATACTTGCCGTGGATTTTCTGTGCAAATCTTGGGTTGTTACATTACTACTCGCGTGTATATGGTATTTCGCGAGACAGTGGCTGCCTGAGGCACTTTGCATGTTTATGCTTTCGACATATGGCATGATTTTCAAATTATAGGTGACTCTTTTTATTTTGTACGTGTGGACTAAACACGCGTGTATGCGGTATTTCGCGCAAGAGTGGCTGCCTGAGGTACTGTGCATGGTTATGCTTTCGTCATATGGCATTATTTTCAAATTATAGGTCATTCTCTTTATTTTGTGTGTGCGACTAAACACGCGTGTATAAGGTATTTCGCGAAACAGTGGCTGGCTGAGGAACTTTGCATGTTTATGCTTTCGACATATGGCATTATTTTCAAATTATAGGTGATTCTTTTTATTTTGTGCGTGTGGACTAAACACGCGTGTATGCGGTATTTCGCGCAACAGTGGCTGCCTGAGGAACTTTGCATGTTTATGCTTTCGACATATGGCATTATTTTCAAATTATAGGTCATTCTTTTTATTTTGTGCGTGCAACTAAACACGTGTGTATATGGTATTTCGCGATACAGTGGCTGCCTGAGGCACTTTGCATGTTTATGCTTTCGACATATGGGATTATTTTCAAATTATAGGTGATTCTTTTCATTTTGTACGTGTGGACTAAACACGCGTGTATGCGGTATTTCGCGCAACAGTGGCTGCCTGAGGTACTGTGCATGTTTATGCTTTCGACATATGGCATTATTTTCAAATTATAGGTCATTCTTTTTATTTTGTGCGTGCAACTAAACACGCGTGTATATGGTATTTCGCGAAACAGTGGCTGCCTGAGGCACTATGCATGTTTATGCTTTCGACGTAGGGCATTATTTTCAAATTGTAGGTGATTCTTTTTGTTTTGTACGTGTGGACTAAACACGCGTGCATGCGGTATTTCGCGCAACAGTGGCTGCCTGAGGTACTGTGCATGGTTATGCTTTCGACATATGCCATTATTTTCAAATTATAGGTCATTCTTTTTATTTTGTGCGTGCAACTAAACACGCGTGTATATGGTATTTCGCGAAACAGTGGCTGCCTGAGGCACTATGCATGTTTATGCTTTCGACGTAGGGCATTATTTTCAAATTGTAGGTGATTCTTTTTGTTTTGTACGTGTGGACTAAACACGCGTGCATGCGGTATTTCGCGCAACAGTGGCTGCCTGAGGTACTGTGCATGGTTATGCTTTCGACATATGCCATTATTTTCAAATTATAGGTGATTCTTTTTATTTTGTACGTGCGGACTAAACACGCGTGTATGAGGTAGTTCGCCCAACAGTGGCTGCCTGAGGTACTGTGCATGTTTATGCTTTCGACATATGGCATTATATTCAAATTATAGGTCATTTTTTTTATTTTGTGTGTGCAACTAAACACGCTTGTATATGGTATTTCGCGAAACAGTGGCTGCCTGAGGCACTTTGCATGTTTATGCTTTCGACATATGGCATGATTTTCAAATTATAGGTGACTCTTTTTATTTTGTACGTGTGGACTAAACACGCGTGTATGCGGTATTTCGCGCAACAGTGGCTGCCTGAGGTACTGTGCATGGTTATGCTTTGGGCAAATGGCATTATTTTCAAATTATAGGCGATTCTTTTTATTTTGTACGTGGTGACTAAACACGCGTGAATGCGGTATTTCGCGCAACAGTGGCTGCCTGAGGTACTCTGCATGTTTATGGTTTCGACATATGGCATTATTTTCAAATTATGGGTCATTCTTTTTATTTTGTGCGTGCAACTAAACACGCGTGTATAAGGTATTTCGCGAAAGTGTGGCTGCCTGAGGAACTTTGCATGTTTATGCTTTCGACATATGGCATTATTTTCAAATTATAGGTGATTCTTTTTATTTTGTACGTGGCGGACTAAACACGCGTGTATGCGGTATTTCGCGCAACAGTGGCTGCCTGAGGTACTGTGCATGTTTATGCTTTCAACATATGGCATTATTTTCAAATTATAGGTCATTCTTTTTATTTTGTGCGTGCAACTAAACACGCGTGTACATGGTATTTCGCGAAACAGTGGCTGCCTGAGGCACTTTGCATGCTTATGCTTTCGACATACGGCATGATTTTCAAATTATAGGCGATTCTTGTTATTTTGTACGTGTGGACTAATCACGCGTGTATGCGGTATTTCGCGCAACAGTGGCTGCCTGAGGAACTTTGCATGTTTATGCTTTCGACATATGGCATTATTTTCAAATTATAGGTCATTCTTTTTATTTTGTGCGTGCAACTAAACACGCGTGTATGAGGTATTTCGCGAAAGAGTGGCTGCCTGAGGAACTTTGCATGTTTATGCTTTCGACATATGGCATTATTTTCAAATTATAGGTGATTCTTTTTATTTTGTACGTGCGGACTAAACACGCGTGTATGCGGTATTTCGCGCAACAGTGGCTGCCTGAGGTACTGTGCATGTTTATGCTTTCGACATATGGCATTATTTTCAAATTATAGGTCATTCTTTTTATTTTGTGCGTGTAACTAAACACGCGTGTATACGGTATTTCGCGAAACAGTGGCTGCCTGAGGCACTATGCATGTTTATACTTTCGACATAGGGCATTATTTTCAAATTGTAGGTGATTATTTTTGTTTTGTACGTGTGGACTAAACACGCGTGTATGCGGTATTTCGCGCAACAGTGGCTGCCTGAGGAACTTTGCATGTTTATGCTTTCGACATATGGCATTATTTTCAAATTATAGGTCATTCTTTTTATTTTGTGCGTGCAACTAAACACGCGTGTATATGGTATTTCGCGATACAGTGGCTGCCTGAGGCACTTTGCATGTTTATGCTTTCGACATATGGGATTATTTTCAAATTATAGGTGATTCTTTTTATTTTGTACGTGTGGACTAAACACGCGTGTATGCGGTATTTCGCGCAACAGTGGCTGCCTGAGGTACTGTGCATGGTTATGCTTTCGACATATGGCATGATTTTCAAATTATAGGTGACTCTTTTTATTTTGTACGTGTGGACTAAACACGCGTGTATGCGGTATTTCGCGCAAGAGTGGCTGCCTGAGGTACTGTGCATGGTTATGCTTTCGTCGTATGGCATTATTTTCAAATTATAGGTCATTCTCTTTATTTTGTGTGTGCAACTAAACACGCGTGTATAAGGTATTTCGCGAAACAGTGGCTGGCTGAGGAACTTTGCATGTTTATGCTTTCGACATATGGCATTATTTTCAAATTATAGGTGATTCTTTTTATTTTGTGCGTGTGGACTAAACACGCGTGTATGCGGTATTTCGCGCAACAGTGGCTGCCTGAGGAACTTCGCATGTTTATGCTTTCGTCATATGGCATTATTTTCAAGTTATAAGTCATTCTCTTTATTTTGTGTGTGCAACTAAACACGCGTGTATAAGGTATTTCGCGAAACAGTGGATGGCTGAGGAACTTTGCATGTTTATGCTTTCGACATATGGCATTATTTTCAAATTATAGGTGATTCTTTTTATTTTGTGCGTGCGGACTAAACACGCGTGTATGCGGTATTTCGCGCAACAGTGGCTGCCTGAGGTACTGTGCATGTTTATGCTTTAGGCAAATGGCATTATTTTCAAATTATAGGTGATTCTTTTTATTTTTTATGTGGTGACTAAACACGCGTGCATATGGTATTTCGCGCAACAGTAGCTGCCTGAGGAACTTTGCATGTTTATGCTTTCGTCATATGGCATTATTTTCAAATTGTAGGTGATTCTTTTTGTTTTGTACGTGTGGACTAAACACGCGTGTATGCGGTATTTCGCGCAACAGTGGCTGCCTGAGGAACTTTGCATGTTTATGCTTTCGACATATGGCATTATTTTCAAATTATAGGTCATTCTTTTTATTTTGTGCGTGCAACTAAACACGCGTGTATATGGTATTTCGCGAAACAGTGGGTGCCTGAGGCACTTTGCATGTTTATGCTTTCGACATATGGGATTATTTTCAAATTATAGGTGATTCTTTTTATTTTGTACGTGTGGACTAAACACGCGTGTATGCGGTATTTCGCGCAACAGTGGCTGCCTGAGGTACTGTGCATGGTTATGCTTTCGACATATGGCATTATTTTCAAATTATAGGTCATTCTCTTTATTTTGTGTGTGCAACTAAACACGCGTGTATATGGTATTTCGCGAAACAGTGGCTGCCTGAGGCACTTTGCATGTTTATGCTTTCGACATATGGGATTATTTTCAAATTATAGGTGATTCTTTTTATTTTGTACGTGTGGACTAAACACGCGTGTATGCGGTATTTCGCGCAACAGTGGCTGCCTGAGGTACTGTGCATGGTTATGCTTTGGGCAAATGGCATTATTTTCAAATTATAGGCGATTCTTTTTATTTTGTACGTGGTGACTAAACACGCGTGAATGCGGTATTTCGCGCAACAGTGGCTGCCTGAGGTACTCTGCATGTTTATGGTTTCGACATATGGCATTATTTTCAAATTATGGGTCATTCTTTTTATTTTGTGCGTGCAACTAAACACGCGTGTATAAGGTATTTCGCGAAAGTGTGGCTGCCTGAGGAACTTTGCATGTTTATGCTTTCGACATATGGCATTATTTTCAAATTATAGGTGATTCTTTTTATTTTGTACGTGGCGGACTAAACACGCGTGTATGCGGTATTTCGCGCAACAGTGGCTGCCTGAGGTACTCTGCATGTTTATGGTTTCGACATATGGCATTATTTTCAAATTATGGGTCATTCTTTTTATTTTGTGCGTGCAACTAAACACGCGTGTATAAGGTATTTCGCGAAAGTGTGGCTGCCTGAGGAACTTTGCATGTTTATGCTTTCGACATATGGCATTATTTTCAAATTATAGGTGATTCTTTTTATTTTGTACGTGGCGGACTAAACACGCGTGTATGCGGTATTTCGCGCAACAGTGGCTGCCTGAGGTACTGTGCATGTTTATGCTTTCGACATACGGCATGATTTTCAAATTATAGGCGATTCTTGTTATTTTGTACGTGTGGACTAATCACGCGTGTATGCGGTATTTCGCGCAACAGTGGCTGCCTGAGGAACTTTGCATGTTTATGCTTTCGACATATGGCATTATTTTCAAATTATAGGTCATTCTTTTTATTTTGTGCGTGCAACTAAACACGCGTGTATGAGGTATTTCGCGAAAGAGTGGCTGCCTGAGGAACTTTGCATGTTTATGCTTTCGACATATGGCATTATTTTCAAATTATAGGTGATTCTTTTTATTTTGTACGTGCGGACTAAACACGCGTGTATGCGGTATTTCGCGCAACAGTGGCTGCCTGAGGTACTGTGCATGTTTATGCTTTCGACATATGGCATTATTTTCAAATTATAGGTCATTCTTTTTATTTTGTGCGTGTAACTAAACACGCGTGTATACGGTATTTCGCGAAACAGTGGCTGCCTGAGGCACTATGCATGTTTATACTTTCGACATAGGGCATTACTTTCAAATTGTAGGTGATTATTTTTGTTTTGTACGTGTGGACTAACCACGCGTGTATGCGGTATTTCGCGCAACAGTGGCTGCCTGAGGAACTTTGCATGTTTATGCTTTCGACATATGGCATTATTTTCAAATTATAGGTCATTCTTTTTATTTTGTGCGTGCAACTAAACACGTGTGTATATGGTATTTCGCGATACAGTGGCTGCCTGAGGCACTTTGCATGTTTATGCTTTCGACATATGGGATTATTTTCAAATTATAGGTGATTCTTTTCATTTTGTACGTGTGGACTAAACACGCGTGTATGCGGTATTTCGCGCAACAGTGGCTGCCTGAGGTACTGTGCATGTTTATGCTTTCGACATATGGCATTATTTTCAAATTATAGGTCATTCTTTTTATTTTGTGCGTGCAACTAAACACGCGTGTATATGGTATTTCGCGAAACAGTGGCTGCCTGAGGCACTATGCATGTTTATGCTTTCGACGTAGGGCATTATTTTCAAATTGTAGGTGATTCTTTTTGTTTTGTACGTGTGGACTAAACACGCGTGCATGCGGTATTTCGCGCAACAGTGGCTGCCTGAGGTACTGTGCATGGTTATGCTTTCGACATATGCCATTATTTTCAAATTATGGGTGATTCTTTTTATTTTGTACGTGCGGACTAAACACGCGTGTATGAGGTAGTTCGCCCAACAGTGGCTGCCTGAGGTACTGTGCATGTTTATGCTTTCGACATATGGCATTATATTCAAATTATAGGTCATTTTTTTTATTTTGTGTGTGCAACTAAACACGCTTGTATATGGTATTTCGCGAAACAGTGGCTGCCTGAGGCACTTTGCATGTTTATGCTTTCGACATATGGCATGATTTTCAAATTATAGGTGACTCTTTTTATTTTGTACGTGTGGACTAAACACGCGTGTATGCGGTATTTCGCGCAACAGTGGCTGCCTGAGGTACTGTGCATGGTTATGCTTTGGGCAAATGGCATTATTTTCAAATTATAGGCGATTCTTTTTATTTTGTACGTGGTGACTAAACACGCGTGAATGCGGTATTTCGCGCAACAGTGGCTGCCTGAGGTACTCTGCATGTTTATCCCTTACAAAAATCGATATTGAGTTTCTTGTATGATCTTGATGAGTTTGTAATGAGTCAACAGAAACTCATCAGAAACTCAACGTTTAATGTGGTTCCACATTACGTTCCTATCAGGAACTCCATTGAGTTTTGACATTAATTTTTCTCATGAAAAATTTCCATATTTTTTCTGCAGAGTTTTTAATGTATGAAATCATCAGGACATACCACTCGTGCTGTTCAAGACAAATATGCTTGAACTGACGGTTGATATGTTTTTATACTAATAACGGTGCAGTGCGGTGACATTTACCATGTCTCAAACCAGCCGCAGGTACCAGGAGGGGGACGGGCGATAACGTAGTTTTATACATGGGATTTTCCTCTGTCCTCTCTCCCACTACGCGCTCCGACAAAGAAACCGCCGCACATCCCCCTTCAAAAAAATAAAAAATAAAATAAAATAATAAATAAATAAAATAAAAAATAATAAATAAATAAATAAATAAATAAATAAAATAAAATAAATAATAATAGTAATAAATAAATAAGAGAGAGGGAGATAAAATCAGTCTCTGGGTCCGACCTTGGCTAGTGCTACTGTGCTACTAAAACTTACAAGAACAGTCTATAACAAAGAAGCTGCGCTCACGTACGGGGTATAGCTGCAAGACGTCTTTCTCTTCTGTCCTTAACTGAGTACACGAGCTGCGCGCGGCATACGCATTTGTTATCTAGCAGATAGCAACCCTTGTTTGATGCAGAATTCACTGCCTGCTGTCAGAAAAAAAAGAGAAAAAAGAAAAAAAGGTCTCCACAGTGCTCCGGCTGGCCCTGACCCCTCGGGTAATCAGACAATATACTACAGCCGACTAAGTCACAAGTCTCGTGAGGAGTAGAAAAATCGCGGGAAAGTAAGTCTTCGCTCCTCCGTCGAACATGGAAGTTCGAAAATATCCTTATCTTTGTCGGATTCGCAACACTTCTGTCACTCGTACGGCCTGTGTGTCGGTGTTCACAACGAATCTTTAGTTGTTGCTCGAGCTTGTAGTCTGTGTTTAGTTCGAATCGGTACAGTACACACACCATTATAATGACACTGCTTGTATCTTCTCATTTTTGGCATTTTACCAGCAACATGCAGAACACATTAGAAGAAACAACACACAATAGCGACTTTGCTATTAATTAGCGGGCTTCAGTTGTCCAAGCATACAGTTTTTATTTGAAAGCTTTGAAGGATATTTCGGCGTATGAAAAATAGGCAAAAATGCTGAGAGGGAAAGTAGTCGGGTAAAAGATCACGAAATTCGCACAGCACGGATAGTTCGTTCTCTTCGTCTTACGTACATTTCGACATCCAACGTATTTACTGATAATTAAAGTGCATAATCATTTATAAATTAATTTTTTAGGCTACGACATGTTTAATAATAATAATTATTATTATTATTACATTAATGGCAACAGTAAGTTGCTGATATTATATGGATTATAAAAGGTGTTGTCTTGTAGCGCCCCCTCGCTACGTCGGAAAATGCCACTGTATCCTCGGCCTGTGTTCCCGTTTGGTATGTCTACCGTCGTTGCACGTGTGTTTTTACGCTTCGTTTTTTTGCTATAATTTAATGATTTTACACGTCCTGCGCGTGTTACTTGTGTCATTTGGAAGGAAGGAACCGCTGGCTATAATCGAACTGCTATGGTAAGTGTTCATACTGCTGGAAGCAAGTTTGTGTACCTGAATTGAGCCATAACTTCCCGTTTTGTGTGTAACGTATCACAGGTGAGGAAAAAGTTACGGAACGAAGTCATGCGAGATACGCTAAACAGGGTGCACGAGGCGACACGGAGGAAGCGTTAAAAGTAACGAAAGCCACAAAAAGCCCGCTGAGCAGCTTTGGACAAGACGAAAGGTACGTTTTGCACCACTGTGTCGTAATTGCACGAAAACATGCATTGTTGAGCTTTCTCCGTGTGACGTTACGGTGTGTTCCTGTTTTGTTTTTACAGCATGCTCGCATAATTCCTGTTGTAGCATAATTTCTGCGCTAGAGATAATTTGACATGGAATGTTGTTTAATGCCCCAGGCCTCCGGATAAGCGAGGCATGACTACATTCTTATGCTTCATGTTCGATGTCTACCAGATATTTATCTCCTGATTTTTCAGACTGCATTGGTATGTTGTAGAAGCCACGAAAATTACGAAGAGCCTCGAGTCGTCCAAGGGGATGGCAACAGCCGAGGATTAAAAGGTAATGTGCCTCATCTTGGAAATAGCAGTAATGATATATAATTGGGTTTGGTTAGACTCTGCTTTACTGACACTGTTCATCAACATGGCATGCTTTGAGAAAGTAAGGCTGTACCACCGTCACATGGGGATCTCAACGCCATGAAACACATTGTCTTTATCGCTGGCCAATTTCATGCTGCCATACTGCGCTTTACAAATGGCTTCAGTTCAAGGAAGCAGCTGGAAGAAGCTGCAGCAGCTCTGTGGGTACTGTGATCATATTAGTGTAGATATTATTAGGTATACACTAACGTAATGTTGCTTGAGCTTTTATTTTGTGCTAAGGAGCATTTCCATGTTTCGACTCTGCGAGACAGTTGAGAACTTTCGGGTAATGGCCTTATCGTCAATAAAGCACACACTTCAAGATGTGTTGTCAACAGTTTCCACACGAAATATAGCTCCACTGGTGTCTACACGTCTGACCCCTTTACAGACGTTGCAATTTTACTGCTGTAGTTCTTTTTTTTTACGTAAATCAGAGTATAGGGGAGCTAATATATGGAGCCATTTTTCACTTCATGTTTGACTAAAGTTGAAGCAACCATAGACAGTCTTTGTGCAGCACCACATAACTCGCTTAGTTCGATGATGTTCAACGGCCATCGACTTGATGTCTACTCATCCTTGCCAGTGTGGAATGAGTATTTGAACAGATTTTATATTGAAGTGCCTAAGTTATTTCAGTAACATAGATCGCTTTTATGGTTGAGAATTTCCAATCTTTACTGGCAAAAGTTAGTGTCACGACTAAATGGGAATATCCTGAAGCTGTAATGCAAATGTGTATAATAATTTTTTAAACTTATTTATTCGCTGTAGTGGTGAATATCAGTGCAGGTGCTCTTCTCGAAAAAGTAATTTTAGGCAGATTGTACTGCAAAGGTTACAAAACCTGTTCTCCGTTTAAGAACATAGGTAAATGGTCAAATGCGAATAAATTGCTCTGAAAGTTATGAATGTTATGTGAAAGAAGCTATGAATCCAACAGGGGTCAGTGCACTAACTGGCAGGTGCTTTGGTGGATTGGGGTATTGCACACAACACATTTGTCTGAAATCATAACTCGTCGTGAACAACAGTGTGTCAAATTTCCATCTGTTGCACAATTGCAAGGGCAGCTGGCCATTTCCAATATTGTTGTTCACACGTGCTGTGTATGCTGAATTCGTGATTTTACTGATGATTCCGCATGCTACCTTTTCAGATCAGGTGATGAAAATATGAAAAATGATTTGAGAAAAATATGTAGTGCTTTACAAGCAATTATGACATTATTCAAGAGCACTGATATTTTCACCAATTTACGCACTGTATTGTTGCCTTTGCCCACAGTTTCAACTTCGAAAATAGAGATAGGAATATCAGGGAAACAGCTAGCTGACATTATTAATTGTCGGTTTCTTTGAGTCTGAGCTTAATTTCTTTTGAGGTGGCTTCCTTATATTTGGTGGCCAAAATAGGCCACCATGGGCCACATGCGCACCATGTGTTTGTGGTACCCTCATTCTATTGTATTGGAGTTCTTGCTTGTGATTTGTGACTGATTTTGCATTAAGTTTGTGTACTACGGTACTTATCAATTTGCAACTTTTTGTCGTTTTACAGACTGTGTGTAGCAAGTTCGACAACACCGTTATTCAGCTGAAGAACAGTTTGTCCTCGATGGTGTAAAGAGAGCTCAAATAAATGTTCTGTGGTGGTATATTTTTGTGGTTTCGTAGTGCAAACACTCTTGTATAATACTGCAGGAGCACGTCAAAAACTCTACACGCACATCAGGTACCTATCAGAAATTCAGTGCCCAATTTTCAACAGAAACACATCATAAATTCAACAGAAACTGTCAAGAAACACATTATAAACTCTACAGTAACTGTCAAGAAACACGCCAGAAACTCAACAGAAATGTACTCATCAGATACTAATCAGAAACGCGGTGGCCAATTTTCAACAGAAATACATCAGAAACTCATTTAAAAAGTCATCAGAAATTCTGATGAGTGTGATGTCAAAAGTCATTGACTTCTCTTTAGAAACTCATTAAGATTTTTTGTAAGGGATGGTTTCGACATATGGCATTATTTTCAAATTATGGGTCATTCTTTTTATTTTGTGCGTGCAACTAAACACGCGTGTATAAGGTATTTCGCGAAAGTGTGGCTGCCTGAGGAACTTTGCATGTTTATGCTTTCGACATATGGCATTATTTTCAAATTATAGGTGATTCTTTTTATTTTGTACGTGGCGGACTAAACACGCGTGTATGCGGTATTTCGCGCAACAGTGGCTGCCTGAGGTACTGTGCATGTTTATGCTTTCAACATATGGCATTATTTTCAAATTATAGGTCATTCTTTTTATTTTGTGCGTGCAACTAAACACGCGTGTACATGGTATTTCGCGAAACAGTGGCTGCCTGAGGCACTTTGCATGCTTATGCTTTCGACATACGGCATGATTTTCAAATTATAGGCGATTCTTGTTATTTTGTACGTGTGGACTAATCACGCGTGTATGCGGTATTTCGCGCAACAGTGGCTGCCTGAGGAACTTTGCATGTTTATGCTTTCGACATATGGCATTATTTTCAAATTATAGGTCATTCTTTTTATTTTGTGCGTGCAACTAAACACGCGTGTATGAGGTATTTCGCGAAAGAGTGGCTGCCTGAGGAACTTTGCATGTTTATGCTTTCGACATATGGCATTATTTTCAAATTATAGGTGATTCTTTTTATTTTGTACGTGCGGACTAAACACGCGTGTATGCGGTATTTCGCGCAACAGTGGCTGCCTGAGGTACTGTGCATGTTTATGCTTTCGACATATGGCATTATTTTCAAATTATAGGTCATTCTTTTTATTTTGTGCGTGTAACTAAACACGCGTGTATACGGTATTTCGCGAAACAGTGGCTGCCTGAGGCACTATGCATGTTTATACTTTCGACATAGGGCATTATTTTCAAATTGTAGGTGATTATTTTTGTTTTGTACGTGTGGACTAAACACGCGTGTATGCGGTATTTCGCGCAACAGTGGCTGCCTGAGGAACTTTGCATGTTTATGCTTTCGACATATGGCATTATTTTCAAATTATAGGTCATTCTTTTTATTTTGTGCGTGCAACTAAACACGCGTGTATATGGTATTTCGCGATACAGTGGCTGCCTGAGGCACTTTGCATGTTTATGCTTTCGACATATGGGATTATTTTCAAATTATAGGTGATTCTTTTCATTTTGTACGTGTGGACTAAACACGCGTGTATGCGGTATTTCGCGCAACAGTGGCTGCCTGAGGTACTGTGCATGGTTATGCTTTCGACAAATGGCATTATTTTCAAATTATATGTGATTCTTTTTATTGTGTACGTGCGGACTAAACACGCGTGTATGCGGTATTTCGCCCAACAGTGGCTGCCTGAGGTACTGTGCATGTTTATGCTTTCGACATATGGCATTATATTCAAATTATAGGTCATTCTTTTTATTTTGTGTGTGCAACTACACACGCGTGTATATGGTATTTCGCGAAACAGTGGCTGCCTTAGGCACTTTGCATGTTTATGCTTTCGACATATGGCATGATTTTCAAATTATAGGTGACTCTTTTATTTTGTACGTGTGGACTAAACACGCGTGTATGCGGTATTTCGCGCAACAGTGGCTGCCTGAGGTACTGTGCATGGTTATGCTTCGGGCAAATGGCATTATTTTCAAATTATAGGTGATTCTTTTTATTTTGTACGTGGTGACTAAACACGCGTGTATGCGGTATTTCGCGCAACAGTGGCTGCCTGAGGTACTCTGCATGTTTATGGTTTCGACATATGGCATTATTTTCAAATTATGGGTCATTCTTTTTATTTTGTGCGTGCAACTAAACACGCGTGTATAAGGTATTTCGCGAAAGTGTGGCTGCCTGAGGAACTTTGCATGTTTATGCTTTCGACATATGGCATTATTTTCAAATTATAGGTGATTCTTTTTATTTTGTACGTGTGGACTAAACACGCGTGTATGCGGTATTTCGCGCAACAGTGGCTGCCTGAGGAACTTCGCATGTTTATGCTTTCGTCATATGGCATTATTTTCAAATTATAGGTCATTCTCTTTATTTTGTGTGTGCAACTAAACACGCGTGTATATGGTATTTCGCGAAACAGTGGCTGCCTGAGGCACTTTGCATGTTTATGCTTTCGACATATGGGATTATTTTCAAATTATAGGTGATTCTTTTTATTTTGTACGTGTGGACTAAACACGCGTGTATGCGGTATTTCGCTCAACAGTGGCTGCCTGAGGTACTGTGCATGTTTATGCTTTCGACATATGGCATTATTTTCAAATTATAGATCATTCTTTTTATTTTGTGCGTGCAACTAAACACGCGTGTATATGGTATTTCGCGAAACAGTGGCTGCCTGAGGCACTTTGCATGTTTATGCTTTCGACATATGGGATTATTTTCAAATTATAGGTGATTCTTTTTATTTTGTACGTGTGGACTAAACACGCGTGTATGCGGTATTTCGCGCAACAGTGGCTGCCTGAGGTACTGTGCATGGTTATGCTTTCGACATATGGCATTATTTTCAAATTATAGGTCATTCTCTTTATTTTGTGTGTGCAGCTAAACACGCGTGTATATGGTATTTCGCGAAACAGTGGCTGCCTGAGGCACTTTGCATGTTTATGCTTTCGACATATGGGATTATTTTCAGATTATAGGTGATTCTTTTTATTTTGTACGTGTGGACTAAACACGCGTGTATGCGGTATTTCGCGCAACAGTGGCTGCCTGAGGTACTGTGTATGTTTATGCTTTCGACATATGGCATTATTTTCAAATTATAGGTCATTCTTTTTATTTTGTGCGTGCAACTAAACACGCGTGTATATGGTATTTCGCGAAACAGTCTCTGCCTGAGGCACTATGCATGTTTATGCTTTCGACATAGGGCATTATTTTCAAATTGTAGGTGATTCTTTTTGTTTTGTACGTGTGGACTAAACACGCGTGTATGCGGTATTTCGCGCAACAGTGGCTGCCTGAGGAACTTTGCATGTTTATGCTTTCGACATATGGCATTATTTTCAAATGATAGGTCATTCTTTTTATTTTGTGCGTGCAACTAAACACGCGTGTATATGGTATTTCGCGAAACAGTGGCTGCCTGAGGCACTTTGCATGTTTATGATTTCGACATATGGGATTATTTTCAAATTATAGGTGATTCTTTTTAATTTGTACGTGTGGACTAAACACGCGTGTATGCGGTATTTCGCGCAACAGTGGCTGCCTGAGGTACTGTGCATGGTTATGCTTTCGACATATGACATTATTTTCAAATTATAGGTGATTCTTTTTATTTTGTACGTGCGGACTAAACACGCGTGTATGCGGTATTTCGCCCAACAGTGGCTGCCTGAGGTACTGTGCATGTTTATGCTTTCGACATATGGCATTATATTCAAATTATAGGTCATTCTTTTTATTTTGTGTGTGCAACTAAACACGCGTGTATATGGTATTTCGCGAGACAGTGGCTGCCTGAGGCACTTTGCATGTTTATGCTTTCGACATATGGCATGATTTTCAAATTATAGGTGACTCTTTTTATTTTGTACGTGTGGACTAAACACGCGTGTATGCGGTATTTCGCGCAAGAGTGGCTGCCTGAGGTACTGTGCATGGTTATGCTTTCGTCATATGGCATTATTTTCAAATTATAGGTCATTCTCTTTATTTTGTGTGTGCAACTAAACACGCGTGTATAAGGTATTTCGCGAAACAGTGGCTGGCTGAGGAACTTTGCATGTTTATGCTTTCGACATATGGCATTATTTTCAAATTATAGGTGATTCTTTTTATTTTGTGCGTGTGGACTAAACACGCGTGTATGCGGTATTTCGCGCAACAGTGGCTGCCTGAGGAACTTCGCATGTTTATGCTTTCGTCATATGGCATTATTTTCAAGTTACAGGTCATTCTCTTTATTTTGTGTGTGCAACTAAACACGCGTGTATAAGGTATTTCGCGAAACAGTGGATGGCTGAGGAACTTTGCATGTTTATGCTTTCGACATATGGCATTATTTTCAAATTATAGGTGATTCTTTTTATTTTGTGCGTGCGGACTAAACACGCGTGTATGCGGTATTTCGCGCAACAGTGGCTGCCTGAGGTACTGTGCATGTTTATGCTTTAGGCAAATGGCATTATTTTCAAATTATAGGTGATTCTTTTTATTTTTTATGTGGTGACTAAACACGCGTGTATATGGTATTTCGCGCAACAGTAGCTGCCTGAGGAACTTTGCATGTTTATGCTTTCGTCATATGGCATTATTTTCAAATTGTAGGTGATTCTTTTTGTTTTGTACGTGTGGACTAAACACGCGTGTATGCGGTATTTCGCGCAACAGTGGCTGCCTGAGGAACTTTGCATGTTTATGCTTTCGACATATGGCATTATTTTCAAATTATAGGTCATTCTTTTTATTTTGTGCGTGCAACTAAACACGCGTGTATATGGTATTTCGCGAAACAGTGGCTGCCTGAGGCACTTTGCATGTTTATGCTTTCGACATATGGGATTATTTTCAAATTATAGGTGATTCTTTTTATTTTGTACGTGTGGACTAAACACGCGTGTATGCGGTATTTCGCGCAACAGTGGCTGCCTGAGGTACTGTGCATGGTTATGCTTTCGACATATGGCATTATTTTCAAATTATAGGTCATTCTCTTTATTTTGTGTGTGCAACTAAACACGCGTGTATATGGTATTTCGCGAAACAGTGGCTGCCTGAGGCACTTTGCATGTTTATGCTTTCGACATATGGGATTATTTTCAAATTATAGGTGATTCTTTTTATTTTGTACGTGTGGACTAAACACGCGTGTATGCGGTATTTCGCGCAACAGTGGCTGCCTGAGGTACTGTGCATGGTTATGCTTTCGACATATGGCATGATTTTCAAATTATAGGTGACTCTTTTTATTTTGTACGTGTGGATTTAAAACGCTTGTATGCGGTATTTCGCGCAAGAGTGGCTGCCTGAGGTACTGTGCATGGTTATGCTTTCGTCATATGGCATTATTTTCAAATTATAGGTCATTCTCTTTATTTTGTGTGTGCAACTAAACACGCGTGTATAAGGTATTTCGCGAAACAGTGGCTGGCTGAGGAACTTTGCATGTTTATGCTTTCGACATATGGCATTATTTTGAAATTATAGGTGATTCTTTTTATTTTGTGCGTGTGGACTAAACACGCGTGTATGCGGTATTTCGCGCAACAGTGGCTGCCTGAGGAACTTCGCATGTTTATGCTTTCGTCATATGGCATTATTTTCAAGTTATAAGTCATTCTCTTTATTTTGTGTGTGCAACTAAACACGCGTGTATAAGGTATTTCGCGAAACAGTGGATGGCTGAGGAACTTTGCATGTTTATGCTTTCGACATATGGCATTATTTTCAAATTATAGGTGATTCTTTTTATTTTGTGCGTGCGGACTAAACACGCGTGTATGCGGTATTTCGCGCAACACTGGCTGCCTGAGGTACTGTGCATGTTTATGCTTTAGGCAAATGGCATTATTTTCAAATTATAGGTGATTCTTTTTATTTTTTATGTGGTGACTAAACACGCGTGCATATGGTATTTCGCGCAACAGTAGCTGCCTGAGGAACTTTGCATGTTTATGCTTTCGTCATATGGCATTATTTTCAAATTGTAGGTGATTCTTTTTGTTTTGTACGTGTGGACTAAACACGCGTGTATGCGGTATTTCGCGCAACAGTGGCTGCCTGAGGAACTTTGCATGTTTATGCTTTCGACATATGGCATTATTTTCAAATTATAGGTCATTCTTTTTATTTTGTGCGTGCAACTAAACACGCGTGTATATGGTATTTCGCGAAACAGTGGGTGCCTGAGGCACTTTGCATGTTTATGCTTTCGACATATGGGATTATTTTCAAATTATAGGTGATGCTTTTTATTTTGTACGTGTGGACTAAACACGCGTGTATGCGGTATTTCGCGCAACAGTGGCTGCCTGAGGTACTGTGCATGGTTATGCTTTCGACATATGGCATTATTTTCAAATTATAGGTGATTCTTTTTATTTTGTACGTGTGGACTAAACACGCGTGTATAAGGTATTTCGCGAAACAGTGGCTGCCTGAGGAACTTTGCATGTCTATGCTTTCGACATATGGGATTATTTTCAAATTATAGGTGATTCTTTTTATTTTGTACGTGTGGACTAAACACGCGTGTATGCGGTATTTCGCGCAACAGTGGCTGCCTGAGGAACTTCGCATGTTTATGCTTTCGTCATATGGCATTATTTTCAAATTATAGGTCATTCTTTTTATTTTGTGCGTGCAACTAAACACGCGTGTATAAGGTATTTCGCGAAAGAGTGGCTGCCTGAGGAACTTTGCATGTTTATGCTTTCGACATATGGCATTATTTTCAAATTATAGGTCATTCTCTTTATTTTGTGTGTGCAACTAAACACGCGTGTATATGGTATTTCGCGAAACAGTGGCTGCCTGAGGCACTTTGCATGTTTATGCTTTCGACATATGGGATTATTTTCAAATTATAGGTGATTCTTTTTATTTTGTACGTGTGGACTAAACACGCGTGTATGCGGTATTTCGCGCAACAGTGGCTGCCTGAGGTACTGTGCATGGTTATGCTTTCGACATATGGCATGATTTTCAAATTATAGGTGACTCTTTTTATTTTGTACGTGTGGACTAAACACGCGTGTATGCGGTATTTCGCGCAAGAGTGGCTGCCTGAGGTACTGTGCATGGTTATGCTTTCGTCATATGGCATTATTTTCAAATTATAGGTCATTCTCTTTATTTTGTGTGTGCAACTAAACACGCGTGTATAAGGTATTTCGCGAAACAGTGGCTGGCTGAGGAACTTTGCATGTTTATGCTTTCGACATATGGCATTATTTTGAAATTATAGGTGATTCTTTTTATTTTGTGCGTGTGGACTAAACACGCGTGTATGCGGTATTTCGCGCAACAGTGGCTGCCTGAGGAACTTCGCATGTTTATGCTTTCGTCATATGGCATTATTTTCAAGTTATAAGTCATTCTCTTTATTTTGTGTGTGCAACTAAACACGCGTGTATAAGGTATTTCGCGAAACAGTGGATGGCTGAGGAACTTTGCATGTTTATGCTTTCGACATATGGCATTATTTTCAAATTATAGGTGATTCTTTTTATTTTGTGCGTGCGGACTAAACACGCGTGTATGCGGTATTTCGCGCAACACTGGCTGCCTGAAGTACTGTGCATGTTTATGCTTTAGGCAAATGGCATTATTTTCAAATTATAGGTGATTCTTTTTATTTTTTATGTGGTGACTAAACACGCGTGCATATGGTATTTCGCGCAACAGTAGCTGCCTGAGGAACTTTGCATGTTTATGCTTTCGTCATATGGCATTATTTTCAAATTGTAGGTGATTCTTTTTGTTTTGTACGTGTGGACTAAACACGCGTGTATGCGGTATTTCGCGCAACAGTGGCTGCCTGAGGAACTTTGCATGTTTATGCTTTCGACATATGGCATTATTTTCAAATTATAGGTCATTCTTTTTATTTTGTGCGTGCAACTAAACACGCGTGTATATGGTATTTCGCGAAACAGTGGGTGCCTGAGGCACTTTGCATGTTTATGCTTTCGACATATGGGATTATTTTCAAATTATAGGTGATGCTTTTTATTTTGTACGTGTGGACTAAACACGCGTGTATGCGGTATTTCGCGCAACAGTGGCTGCCTGAGGTACTGTGCATGGTTATGCTTTCGACATATGGCATTATTTTCAAATTATAGGTCATTCTCTTTATTTTGTGTGTGCAACTAAACACGCGTGTATATGGTATTTCGCGAAACAGTGGCTGCCTGAGGCACTTTGCATGTTTATGCTTTCGACATATGGGATTATTTTCAAATTATAGGTGATTCTTTTTATTTTGTACGTGTGGACTAAACACGCGTGTATGCGGTATTTCGCGCAACAGTGGCTGCCTGAGGTACTGTGTATGTTTATGCTTTCGACATATGGCATTATTTTCAAATTATAGGTCATTCTTTTTATTTTGTGCGTGCAACTAAACACGCGTGTATATGGTATTTCGCGAAACAGTCTCTGCCTGAGGCACTATGCATGTTTATGCTTTCGACATAGGGCATTATTTTCAAATTGTAGGTGATTCTTTTTGTTTTGTACGTGTGGACTAAACACGCGTGTATGCGGTACTTCGCGCAACAGTGGCTGCCTGAGGAAATTTGCTTGTTTATGCTTTCGACATATGGCATTATTTTCAAATTATAGGTCATTCTTTTTATTTTGTGCGTGCAACTAAACACGCGTGTATATGGTATTTCGCGAAACAGTGGCTGCCTGAGGCACTTTGCATGTTTATGATTTCGACATATGGGATTATTTTCAAATTATAGGTGAGTCTTTTTATTTTGTACGTGTGGACTAAACATGCGTGTATGCGGTATTTCGCGCAACAGTGGCTGCCTGAGGTACTGTGCATGGTTATGCTTTCGACATATGGCATTATTTTCAAATTATAGGTGATTCTTTTTATTTTGTACGTGCGGACTAAACACGCGTG
>NW_026999365.1:41129-82831 GCF_037126465.1 Ornithodoros turicata
GATTAACACGCGTGTATGCGGTATTTCGCGCAACAGTGACTGCCTGAGGTACTGTGCATGTTTATGCTTTCAACATATGTCATTATTTTCAAATTATAGGTCATTCTTTTTATTTTGTGCGTGCAACTAAACACGCGTGTATAAGGTATTTCGCGAAAGAGTGGCTGCCTGAGGAACTTTGCATGTTTATGCTTTCGACATATGGCATTATTTTCAAATTATAGGTGATTCTTTTTATTTTGTACGTGCGGACTAAACACGCGTGTATGCGGTATTTCGCGCAACAGTGGCTGCCTGAGGTACTGTGCATGTTTATGCTTTCGATATATGGCATTATTTTCAAATTATAGGTGATTCTTTTTATTTTGTACGTGGTGACTAAACACGCGTGTATGCGGTATTCGCGCAACAGTGGCTGCCTGAGGTACTCTGCATGTTTATGCTTTCGACATATGGCATTATTTTCAAATTATAGGTCATTCTTTTTATTTTGTGCGTGCAACTAAACACGCGTGTATGCGGTATTTCGCGCAACAGTGGCTGCCTGAGGTACTGTGCATGGTTATGCTTTGGGCAAATGGCATTATTTTCAAATTATAGGTGATTATTTTTATTTTGTACGTGGTGACTAAACACGCGTGTATGCGGTATTTCGCGAAACAGTGGCTGCCTGAGGCACAATGCATGTTTATACTTTCGACATAGGGCATTATTTTCAAATTGTAGGTGATTCTTTTTATTTTGTACGTGTGGAGTAAAAACACGCGTGTATGCGGTATTTCGCGCAACAGTGGCTGCCTGAGGAACTTTGCATGTTTATGCTTTCGACATATGGCATTATTTTCAAATTATAGGTCATTCTTTTTATTTTGTGCGTGCAACTAAACACGCGTGTATAAGGTATTTCGGGAAACAGTGGCTGCCTGAGGAACTTTGCATGTCTATGCTTTCGACATATGGCATGATTTTCAAATTATAGGTGATTCTTTTTATTTTGTACGTGTGGACTAAACACGCGTGTATGCGGTATTTCGCGCAACAGTGGCTGCCTGAGGTACTGTGCATGGTTATGCTTTGGCAAATGGCATTATTTTCAAATTATAGGTGATTCTTTTTATTTTGTACGTGGTGACTAAACACGCGTGTATGCGGTATTTCGCGCAACAGTGGCTGCCTGAGGAACTTTGCATGTCTATGCTTTCGACATATGGCATTATTTTCAAATTATAGTCATTCTTTTTATTTTGTGCGTGCAACTAAACACGCGTGTATAAGGTATTTCGCGAAAGAGTGGCTGCCTGAGGAACTTTGCATGTTTATGCTTTCGACATATGGCATTATTTTCAAATTATAGGTGATTGTTTTTATTTTGTACGTGTGGACTAAACACGCGTGTATGCGGTATTTCGCGCAACAGTGGCTGCCTGAGGAACTTTGCATGTTTATCCTTTCGACATATGGCATTATTTTCAAATTATAGTCATTCTTTTTATTTTGTGCGTGCAACTAAACACGCGTGTATAAGGTATTTCGCGAAAGAGTGGCTGCCTGAGGAACTTTGCATGTTTATGCTTTCGACATATGGCATTATTTTCAAATTATAGGTGATTGTTTTTATTTTGTACGTGTGGACTAAACACGCGTGTATGCGGTATTTCGCGCAACAGTGGCTGCCTGAGGAACTTCGCATGTTTATGCTTTCGTCATATGGCATTATTTTCAAATTATCGATCATTCTCTTTATTTTGTGTGTGCAACTAAACACGCGTGTATAAATTATTTCGCGAAACAGTGGCTGCCTGAGGAACTTTGCATGTCTATGCTTTCGACATATGGGATTATTTTCAAATTATAGGTGATTCTTTTTATTTTGTACGTGTGGACTAAACATGCGTGTATGCGGTATTTCGCGCAACAGTGGCTGCCTGAGGAACTTCGCATGTTTATGCTTTCGTCATATGGCATTATTTTCAAATTATAGGTCATTCTCTTTATTTTGTGTGTGCAACTAAACACGCGTGTATAAGGTATTTCGCGAAACAGTGGCTGCCTGAGGAACTTTGCATGTCTATGCTTTCGACATATGGGATTATTTTCAAATTATAGGTGATTCTTTTTAATTTGTACGTGTGGACTAAACATGCGTGTATGCGGTATTTCGCGCAACAGTGGCTGCCTGAGGTACTGTGCATGGTTATGCTTTGGGCAAATGGCATTATTTTCAAATTATAGGTGATTCTTTTTATTTTGTACGTGCGGACTAAACACGCGCGTATGCGGTATTTCGCGCAACAGTGACTGCCTGAGGTACTGTGCATGTTTATGCTTTCAACATATGGCATTATTTTCAAATTATAGGTTATTCTTTTTATTTTGTACGTGCGGTCTAAACACTCGTGTATGCGGTATTTCGCGCAACTGTGGCTGCCTGTGGAACTTTGCATGTTTATGCTTTCGACATACGGCATGATTTTCAAATTATAGGTGATTCTTTTTATTTTGTACGTGTGGACTAAACACGCGTGTATGTGGTATTTCGCGCAACAGTGGCTGCCTGAGGAACTTTGCATGTCTATGCTTTCGACATATGGCATTATTTTCAAATTATAGGTCATTCTTCTTATTTTGTGCGTGCAACTAAACACGCGTGTATAAGGTATTTCGCGAAAGAGTGGCTGCCTGAGGAACTTTGCATGTTTATGCTTTCGACATATGGCATTATTTTCAAATTATAGGTCATTCTTTTTATTTTGTGCGTGCAACTAAACACGCGTGTATAAGGTATTTCGCGAAAGAGTGGCTGACTTTGCATGTTTATGCTTTCGACATATGGCATTATTTTCAAATTATAGGTGATTCTTTTTATTTTGTACGTGTGGACTAAACACGCGTGTATGCGGTATTTCGCGCAACAGTGGATGCCTGAGGCACTGTGCATTGTTATGCTTTGGGCAAATTGCATTATTTTCAAATTATAGGTGATTCTTTTTATTTTGTACGTGCGGACTAAACACGCGTGTATGCGGTATTTCGCGCAACTGTGGCTGCCTGAGGAACTTTGCATGTTTATGCTTTCGACATATGGGATTATTTTCAAATTATAGGTGATTCTTTTTATTTTGTACGTGTGGACTAAACACGCGTGTATGCGGCATTTCGCGCAACAGTGGCTGCCTGAGGTACTGTGCATTGTTATGCTTTGGGCAAATTGCATTATTTTCAAATTATAGGGGATTCTTTTTATTTTTTACGTGCGGACTAAACACGCGTGTATCAGGTATTTCGCGCAACAGTGGCTGCCTGAGGTACTCTGCATGTTTATGCTTTCGACATATGGCATGATTTTCAAATTATAGGTGATTCTTTTTATTTTGTACGTGTGGACTAAACACGCGTGTATGCGGTATTTCGCGCAACAGTGGCCGCCTGAGGAACTTTGCATGTTTATCCTTTCGACATATGGCATTATTTTCAAATTATAGTCATTCTTTTTATTTTGTGCGTGCAACTAAACACGCGTGTATAAGGTATTTCGCGAAAGAGTGGCTGCCTGAGGAACTTTGCATGTTTATGCTTTCGACATATGGCATTATTTTCAAATTATAGGTGATTGTTTTTATTTTGTACGTGTGGACTAAACACGCGTGTATGCGGTATTTCGCGCAACAGTGGCTGCCTGAGGAACTTCGCATGTTTATGCTTTCGTCATATGGCATTATTTTCAAATTATCGATCATTCTCTTTATTTTGTGTGTGCAACTAAACACGCGTGTATAAGGTATTTCGCGAAACAGTGGCTGCCTGAGGAACTTTGCATGTCTATGTTTTCGACATATGGGATTATTTTCAAATTATAGGTGATTCTTTTTATTTTGTACGTGTGGACTAAACATGCGTGTATGCGGTATTTCGCGCAACAGTGGCTGCCTGAGGTACTGTGCATGGTTATGCTTTGGGCAAATGGCATTATTTTCAAATTATAGGTGATTCTTTTTATTTTGTACGTGCGGACTAAACACGCGTGTATGCGGTATTTCGCGCAACAGTGACTGCCTGAGGTACTGTGCATGTTTATGCTTTCAACATATGGCATTATTTTCAAATTATAGGTGATTCTTTTTATTTTGTACGTGCGGTCTAAACACTCGTGTATGCGGTATTTCGCGCAACAGTGGCTGCCTGAGGTACTGTGCATGGTTATGCTTTCGACATACGGCATGATTTTCAAATTATAGGTGATTCTTTTTATTTTGTACGTGTGGACTAAACACGCGTGTATGTGGTATTTCGCGCAACAGTGGCTGCCTGAGGAACTTTGCATTTTTATGCTTTCGACATATGGCATTATTTTCAAATTATAGGTCATTCTTTTTATTTTGTGCGTGCAACTAAACACGCGTGTATAAGGTATTTCGCGAAAGAGTGGCTGCCTGAGGAACTTTGCATGTTTATGCTTTCGACATATGGCATTATTTTCAAATTATAGGTGATTCTTTTTATTTTGTACGTGCGGACTAAACACACGTGTATGCGGTATTTCGCGCAACAGTGGCTGCCTGAGGTACTGTGCATGTTTATGCTTTCGATATATGGCATTATTTTCAAATTATAGGTGATTCTTTTTATTTTGTACGTGGTGACTAAACACGCGTGTATGCGGTATTCGCGCAACAGTGGCTGCCTGAGGTACTCTGCATGTTTATGCTTTCGACATATGGCATTATTTTCAAATTATAGGTCATTCTTTTTATTTTGTGCGTGCAACTAAACACGCGTGTATGCGGTATTTCGCGCAACAGTGGCTGCCTGAGGTACTGTGCATGGTTATGCTTTGGGCAAATGGCATTATTTTCAAATTATAGGTGATTATTTTTATTTTGTACGTGGTGACTAAACACGCGTGTATGCGGTATTTCGCGAAACAGTGGCTGCCTGAGGCACTATGCATGTTTATACTTTCGACATAGGGCATTATTTTCAAATTGTAGGTGATTCTTTTTATTTTGTACGTGTGGAGTAAAAACACGCGTGTATGCGGTATTTCGCGCAACAGTGGCTGCCTGAGGAACTTTGCATGTCTATGCTTTCGACATATGGCATGATTTTCAAATTATAGGTGATTCTTTTTATTTTGTACGTGTGGACTAAACACGCGTGTATGCGGTATTTCGCGCAACAGTGGCTGCCTGAGGTACTGTGCATGGTTATGCTTTGGGCAAATGGCATTATTTTCAAATTATAGGTGATTCTTTTTATTTTGTACGTGGTGACTAAACACGCGTGTATGCGGTATTTCGCGCAACAGTGGCTGCCTGAGGTACTCTGCATGTTTATGGTTTCGACATATGGCATTATTTTCAAATTATAGGTGATTCTTTTTATTTTGTACGTGTGGACTAAACACGCGTGTATGCGGTATTTCGCGCAACAGTGGCTGCCTGAGGAACTTCGCATGTTTATGCTTTCGTCATATGGCATTATTTTCAAATTATAGGTCATTCTCTTTATTTTGTGTGTGCAACTAAACACGCGTGTATAAGGTATTTCGCGAAACAGTGGCTGCCTGAGGAACTTTGCATGTCTATGCTTTCGACATATGGCATTATTTTCAAATTATAGTCATTCTTTTTATTTTGTGCGTGCAACTAAACACGCGTGTATAAGGTATTTCGCGAAAGAGTGGCTGCCTGAGGAACTTTGCATGTTTATGCTTTCGACATATGGCATTATTTTCAAATTATAGGTGATTGTTTTTATTTTGTACGTGTGGACTAAACACGCGTGTATGCGGTATTTCGCGCAACAGTGGCTGCCTGAGGAACTTTGCATGTTTATCCTTTCGACATATGGCATTATTTTCAAATTATAGTCATTCTTTTTATTTTGTGCGTGCAACTAAACACGCGTGTATAAGGTATTTCGCGAAAGAGTGGCTGCCTGAGGAACTTTGCATGTTTATGCTTTCGACATATGGCATTATTTTCAAATTATAGGTGATTGTTTTTATTTTGTACGTGTGGACTAAACACGCGTGTATGCGGTATTTCGCGCAACAGTGGCTGCCTGAGGAACTTCGCATGTTTATGCTTTCGTCATATGGCATTATTTTCAAATTATCGATCATTCTCTTTATTTTGTGTGTGCAACTAAACACGCGTGTATAAATTATTTCGCGAAACAGTGGCTGCCTGAGGAACTTTGCATGTCTATGCTTTCGACATATGGGATTATTTTCAAATTATAGGTGATTCTTTTTATTTTGTACGTGTGGACTAAACATGCGTGTATGCGGTATTTCGCGCAACAGTGGCTGCCTGAGGTACTGTGCATGGTTATGCTTTGGGCAAATGGCATTATTTTCAAATTATAGGTGATTCTTTTTATTTTGTACGTGCGGACTAAACACGCGTGTATGCGGTATTTCGCGCAACAGTGACTGCCTGAGGTACTGTGCATGTTTATGCTTTCAACATATGGCATTATTTTCAAATTATAGGTGATTCTTTTTATTTTGTACGTGCGGTCTAAACACTCGTGTATGCGGTATTTCGCGCAACAGTGGCTGCCTGAGGTACTGTGCATGGTTATGCTTTCGACATACGGCATGATTTTCAAATTATAGGTGATTCTTTTTATTTTGTACGTGTGGACTAAACACGCGTGTATGTGGTATTTCGCGCAACAGTGGCTGCCTGAGGAACTTTGCATTTTTATGCTTTCGACATATGGCATTATTTTCAAATTATAGGTCATTCTTTTTATTTTGTGCGTGCAACTAAACACGCGTGTATAAGGTATTTCGCGAAAGAGTGGCTGCCTGAGGAACTTTGCATGTTTATGCTTTCGACATATGGCATTATTTTCAAATTATAGGTGATTCTTTTTATTTTGTACGTGCGGACTAAACACGCGTGTATGCGGTATTTCGCGCAACAGTGGCTGCTTGAGGTACTGTGCATGTTTATGCTTTCGATATATGGCATTATTTTCAAATTATAGGTGATTCTTTTTATTTTGTACGTGGTGACTAAACACGCGTGTATGCGGTATTCGCGCAACAGTGGCTGCCTGAGGTACTCTGCATGTTTATGCTTTCGACATATGGCATTATTTTCAAATTATAGGTCATTCTTTTTATTTTGTGCGTGCAACTAAACACGCGTGTATGCGGTATTTCGCGCAACAGTGGCTGCCTGAGGTACTGTGCATGGTTATGCGTTGGGCAAATGGCATTATTTTCAAATTATAGGTGATTATTTTTATTTTGTACGTGGTGACTAAACACGCGTGTATGCGGTATTTCGCGAAACAGTGGCTGCCTGAGGCACTATGCATGTTTATACTTTCGACATAGGGCATTATTTTCAAATTGTAGGTGATTCTTTTTATTTTGTACGTGTGGAGTAAAAACACGCGTGTATGCGGTATTTCGCGCAACAGTGGCTGCCTGAGGAACTTTGCATGTTTATGCTTTCGACATATGGCATTATTTTCAAATTATAGGTCATTTTTTTATTTTGTGCGTGCAACTAAACACGCGTGTATAAGGTATTTCGCGCAACAGTGGCTGCCTGAGGAACTTTGCATGTTTATCCTTTCGAGATATGGCATTATTTTCAAATTATAGTCATTCTTTTTATTTTGTGCGTGCAACTAAACACGCGCGTATAAGGTATTTCGCGAAAGAGTGGCTGCCTGAGGAACTTTGCATGTTTATGCTTTCGACATATGGCATTATTTTCAAATTATAGGTGATTCTTTTTATTTTGTACGTGCGGATTAAACACGCGTGTATGCGGTATTTCGCGCAACAGTGGCTGCCTCAGGTACTGTGCATGTTTATGCTTTCGACATATGGCATTATTTTCAAATTATAGGTGATACTTTTTATTTTGTACGTGCGGATTAAACACGCGTGTATGCGGTATTTCGCGCAACAGTGGCTGCCTGAGGTACTGTGCATGTTTATGCTTTCGACATATGGCATTATTTTCAAATTATAGGTGAATCTTTTGATTTTGTACGTGGTGACTAAACACGCGTGTATGCGGTATTTCGCGCAACAGTGGCTGCCTGAGGTACTCTGCATGTTTATGCTTTCGACATATGGCATTATTTTCAAATTATAGGTGATTCTTTTTATTTTGTACGTGTGGACTAAACACGCGTGTATGCGGTATTTCGCGCAACAGTGGCTGCCTGAGGAACTTCGCATGTTTATGCTTTCGTCATATGGCATTATTTTCAAATTATAGGTGATTCCTTTTATTTTGTACGTGTGGACTAAACACGCGTGTATGCGGTATTTCGCGCAACAGTGGCTGCCTGGGGAACTTCGCATGTTTATGCTTTCGTCATATGGCATTATTTTCAAATTATAGGTCATTCTCTTTATTTTGTGTGTGCAACTAAACACGCGTGTATAAGGTATTTCGCGAAACAGTGGCTGCCTGATGTACTGTGCATGTTTATGCTTTCGACATATGGCATTATTTTCAAATTATAGGTGATTCTTTTTATTTTGTACGTGTGGACTAAACATGCGTGTATGCGGTATTTCGCGCAACAGTGGCTGCCCGAGGTACTGTGCATGGTTATGCTTTGGGCAAATGGCATTATTTTCAAATTATAGGTGATTCTTTTTATTTTGCACGTGCGGACTAAACACGCGCGTATGCGGTATTTCGCGCAACAGTGACTGCCTGAGGTACTGTGCATGTTTATGCTTTCAACATATGGCATTATTTTCAAATTATAGGTTATTCTTTTTATTTTGTTCCGCAGGGTGTCCCGCAAGGAAGTGTCCTAAGCCCGTTACTATTCAATATCGTCATGGTTGATCTCAAAGAATGTCTACCGAGGAGAGTAAATCTCTCCATATATGCGGACGATGTGTGTATCTGGACTGTTGGAAAATCCCGGCCGGCAATTCAACATCGGTTGCAAAGAGCACTGGATGCCATCAACAACTTCTTCTTGAACGCGGGGATGGATATCTCCACCGAAAAAAGCGCTGTCCTTCCGTTTACTCGAAGAGAGATGCGGAGGTTCCAACTGCGGATTGGGGATTGCCCCCTCATACAAGTCAAGTTTCACAGGTTCCTGGGTGTGATCCTGGACCGCAACCTGTCGTGGCGAAGGCACATTGACTTCATCATCTCAAAGGCTCAGCGCTGGGGGAATGTGATTCGCCACTTTGCCGGCGTGCGCTGGGGCTGCACTGAGCGGGATCTTGTGCTCCACAAAACTCTGGTTCGCGGCTCCCTGCTATACAGCTTGCCCGTATTGCACGGTATATCAGCCACGTCTGAGCACAAGCTTCGGTGTACACTGGCACGCAGCCTGCGGACGTGCCTTGGTGTCCCGCGCAGCGCTGAGACACGGATGGTGATCGCCGACGCCGCGGAAATACCCATCGATGTCCTCCGCCGAAGAGAAACCATCCGACACTACCTACGGTTGCTCGCTCACCACCGGCGTCATCCTCTGGTTCAAAAGCTACGTAGGCGGAAGAACAGTAAACTCTCGCTATGTGTTACACCAACATCTGGAAACATCCCTGACTTCACTGTTGCCCCGACCGCCCCTTCAGTGGCACCATGGACACTGCCGAGCCCATCCCTCTCGACACACATCCCTGGCCTCCTGGGGCCGAAGAGCCAGATCCCCGTTTCGGTTCTCAAGCAGTCTACTTTGGAAATGATGGATACAAACTACAGAGGCCGCACGGCTGTGTTCACAGATGGTTCGTCTACGTCGGATGGCTCCTCCGCTGCCTTTGTCATACCGGAGGAGTCACTATCATGTGGGTTCCGCCTGTCACATCGCACTTCGTCGACCTCTGCGGAGCTGTATGCCATCTTGTTATCTCTAAAGTCTGTCTCAAAGTACCCTCCCCGTTCCTGGGTGATATACACCGACTCAAAATCAGCCCTGCAATGTGTAGGAACCATGGGCATCCGCGGCTCGTTGGCCCCGGTGGTTGTTAGTATCCTGACGGCGCTCAGGGTTCTCGGCGAACAGGGACACCGGGTGACGCTACAGTGGGTCCCCGGACACACCGGCATTCAGGGCAACGAAGAGGCAGATTTGGCGGCTGCTGCGGCCCACCGTATCTCCAGAGCCCTGCCCATTATCCTCTCCAACGGGGATAGGCGCTCCTAGTTGTCTGCGTTGGTGTCACCCTTGGCCCGCCAGCAATGGCTGCATGACATCACTCAATGGTCGCTCCTCCATGCAGTGGACCCGTCATTATCATTTAGGATGCCAGGTGGCTTCCCTCGCAGCTTTACGACACTCCTGCGGCGTCTACGACTCAACGTCGCCTTCACCCCTGCGTTCCGTGCTAAGCTGCGTTACAGTAACACGGCGCTGTGCCTAGCTTGCCGCACCCCAGCTACGATCCCCCATATCATCGAGGACTGTGAGCGGTACACGTGTGAACGCCGGGTACTTCGACGCCAACTTGAACTCCTCGACCATAGACCATTCAGCTTGTCCAAAGTACTTGGCCCATGGAGCTCCCCTGAACATCAGTGCCGGGCTCTTCGCTCCCTTTTCGTTTTCATGCAGGCCACTGGACTCCTTGAAGAGCTCTAAACAGAACTCCGACCTGTCGTTGCTTCATTCTCACCATAATTCATCCTCTCATATTAACCACTGTGAAATGGGGTAGTGTCCTGTGGCTACCACGGGGAAACATCCCATGTCATCATCACTTCATTTATTGTTGTTGTTGTTGTTATTTTGTACGTGCGGTCTAAACACTCGTGTATGCGGTATTTCGCGCAACTGTGGCTGCCTGAGGAACTTTGCATGTTTATGCTTTCGACATACGGCATGATTTTCAAATTATAGGTGATTCTTTTTATTTTGTACGTGTGGACTAAACACGCGTGTATGTGATATTTTGCGCAACAGTGGCTGCCTGAGGAACTTTGCATGTCTATGCTTTCGACATATGGCATTATTTTCAAATTATAGGTCATTCTTTTTATTTTGTGCGTGCAACTAAACACGCGTGTATAAGGTATTTCGCGAAAGAGTGGCTGCCTGAGGAACTTTGCATGTTTATGCTTTCGACATACGGCATGATTTTCAAATTATAGGTGATTCTTTTTATTTTGTACGTGTGGACTAAACACGCGTGTATAAGGTATTTCGCGAAAGAGTGGCTGCCTGAGGAACTTTGCATGTTTATGCTTTCGACATATGGCATTATTTTCAAATTATAGGTCATTCTTTTTATTTTGTGCGTGCAACTAAACACGCGTGTATAAGGTATTTCGCGAAAGAGTGGCTGCCTGAGGAACTTTGCATGTTTATGCTTTCGACATATGGCATTATTTTCAAATTATAGGTGATTCTTTTTATTTTGTACGTGTGGACTAAACACGCGTGTATGCGGTATTTCGCGCAACAGTGGATGCCTGAGGTACTGTGCATTGTTATGCTTTGGGCAAATTGCATTATTTTCAAATTATAGGGGATTCTTTTTATTTTGTACGTGCGGACTAAACACGCGTGTATGCGGTATTTCGCGCAACAGTGGCTGCCTGAGGTACTGTGCATGTTTATGCTTTGAACATATGGCATTATTTTCAAATTATAGGTGATTGTTTTTATTTTGTACGTGCGGACTAAACACGCGTGTATGCGGTATTTCGCGCAACTGTAGCTGCCTGAGGAACTTTGCATGTTTATGCTTTCGACATATGGGATTATTTTCAAATTATAGGTGATTCTTTTTATTTTGTACGTGTGGACTAAACACGCGTGTATGCGGTATTTCGCGCAACAGTGGCTGCCTGAGGTACTGTGCATTGTTATGCTTTGGGCAAATTGCATTATTTTCAAATTATAGGGGATTCTTTTTATTTTGTACGTGCGGACTAAACACGCGTGTATAAGGTATTTCGCGCAACAGTGGCTGCCTGAGGTACTCTGCACGTTTATGCTTTCGACATATGGCATGATTTTCAAATTATAGGTGATTCTTTTTATTTTGTACGTGTGGACTAAACACGCGTGTATGCGGTATTTCGCGCAACAGTGGCTGCCTGAGGAACTTTGCATGTTTATCCTTTCGACATATGGCATTATTTTCAAATTATAGTCATTCTTTTTATTTTGTGCGTGCAACTAAACACGCGTGTATAAGGTATTTCGCGAAACAGTGGCTGCCTGAGGAACTTTGCATGTCTATGCTTTCGACATATGGGATTATTTTCAAATTATAGGTGATTCTTTTTATTTTGTACGTGTGGACTAAACATGCGTGTATGCGGTATTTCGCGCAACAGTGGCTGCCTGAGGTACTGTGCATGGTTATGCTTTGGGCAAATGGCATTATTTTCAAATTATAGGTGATTCTTTTTATTTTGTACGTGCGGACTAAACACGCGTGTATGCGGTATTTCGCGCAACAGTGGCTGCCTGAGGTACTGTGCATGTTTACGCTTTCGACATACGGCATTATTTTCAAATTATAGGTGATTCTTTTTATTTTGTACGTGCGGATTAAACACGCGTGTATGCGGTATTTCGCGCAACAGTGGCTGCCTGAGGTACTGCGCATGTTTATGCTTTCGACATATGGCATTATTTTCAAATTATAGGTGATACTTTTTATTTTGTACGTGCGGATTAAACACGCGTGTATGCGGTATTTCGCGCAACAGTGGCTGCCTGAGGTACTGCGCATGTTTATGCTTTCGACATATGGCATTATTTTCAAATTATAGGTGATTCTTTTTATTTTGTACGTGGTGACTAAACACGCGTGTATGCGGTATTTCGCGCAACAGTGGCTGCCTGAGGTACTCTGCATGTTTATGCTTTCGACATATGGCATTATTTTCAAATTATAGGTCATTCTTTTTATTTTGTGCGTGCAACTAAACACGCGTGTATAAGGTATTTCGCGAAAGAGTGGCTGCCTGAGGAACTTTGCATGTTTATGCTTTCGACATACGGCATGATTTTCAAATTATAGGTGATTCTTTTTATTTTGTACGTGTGGACTAAACACGCGTGTATAAGGTATTTCGCGAAAGAGTGGCTGCCTGAGGAACTTTGCATGTTTATGCTTTCGACATATGGCATTATTTTCAAATTATAGGTGATTCTTTGTATTTTGTACGTGTGGACTAAACACGCGTGTATGCGGTATTTCGCGCAACAGTGGATGCCTGAGGTACTGTGCATTGTTATGCTTTGGGCAAATTCCATTATTTTCAAATTATAGGGGATTCTTTTTATTTTGTACGTGCGGACTAAACACACGTGTATGCGGTATTTCGCGCAACAGTGGCTGCCTGAGGTACTGTGCATGTTTATGCTTTGAACATATGGCATTATTTTCAAATTATAGGTGATTGTTTTTATTTTGTACGTGCGGACTAAACACGCGTGTATGCGGTATTTCGCGCAACAGTGGCTGCCTGAGGAACTTTGCATGTTTATCCTTTCGACATATGGCATTATTTTCAAATTATAGTCATTCTTTTTATTTTGTGCGTGCAACTAAACACGCGTGTATAAGGTATTTCGCGAAACAGTGGCTGCCTGAGGAACTTTGCATGTCTATGCTTTCGACATATGGGATTATTTTCAAATTATAGGTGATTCTTTTTATTTTGTACGTGTGGACTAAACATGCGTGTATGCGGTATTTCGCGCAACAGTGGCTGCCTGAGGTACTGTGCATGGTTATGCTTTGGGCAAATGGCATTATTTTCAAATTATAGGTGATTCTTTTTATTTTGTACGTGCGGACTAAACACGCGTGTATGCGGTATTTCGCGCAACAGTGGCTGCCTGAGGTACTGTGCATGTTTACGCTTTCGACATACGGCATTATTTTCAAATTATAGGTGATTCTTTTTATTTTGTACGTGCGGATTAAACACGCGTGTATGCGGTATTTCGCGCAACAGTGGCTGCCTGAGGTACTGCGCATGTTTATGCTTTCGACATATGGCATTATTTTCAAATTATAGGTGATACTTTTTATTTTGTACGTGCGGATTAAACACGCGTGTATGCGGTATTTCGCGCAACAGTGGCTGCCTGAGGTACTGCGCATGTTTATGCTTTCGACATATGGCATTATTTTCAAATTATAGGTGATTCTTTTTATTTTGTACGTGGTGACTAAACACGCGTGTATGCGGTATTTCGCGCAACAGTGGCTGCCTGAGGTACTCTGCATGTTTATGCTTTCGACATATGGCATTATTTTCAAATTATAGGTCATTCTTTTTATTTTGTGCGTGCAACTAAACACGCGTGTATAAGGTATTTCGCGAAAGAGTGGCTGCCTGAGGAACTTTGCATGTTTATGCTTTCGACATACGGCATGATTTTCAAATTATAGGTGATTCTTTTTATTTTGTACGTGTGGACTAAACACGCGTGTATAAGGTATTTCGCGAAAGAGTGGCTGCCTGAGGAACTTTGCATGTTTATGCTTTCGACATATGGCATTATTTTCAAATTATAGGTCATTCTTTTTATTTTGTGCGTGCAACTAAACACGCGTGTATAAGGTATTTCGCGAAAGACTGGCTGCCTGAGGAACTTTGCATGTTTATGCTTTCGACATATGGCATTATTTTCAAATTATAGGTGATTCTTTTTATTTTGTACGTGTGGACTAAACACGCGTGTATGCGGTATTTCGCGCAACAGTGGATGCCTGAGGTACTGTGCATTGTTATGCTTTGGGCAAATTCCATTATTTTCAAATTATAGGGGATTCTTTTTATTTTGTACGTGCGGACTAAACACACGTGTATGCGGTATTTCGCGCAACAGTGGCTGCCTGAGGTACTGTGCATGTTTATGCTTTGAACATATGGCATTATTTTCAAATTATAGGTGATTGTTTTTATTTTGTACGTGCGGACTAAACACGCGTGTATGCGGTATTTCGCGCAACTGTAGCTGCCTGAGGAACTTTGCATGTTTATGCTTTCGACATATGGGATTATTTTCAAATTATAGGTGATTCTTTTTATTTTGTACGTGTGGACTAAACACGCGTGTATGCGGTATTTCGCGCAACAGTGGCTGCCTGAGGTACTGTGCATTGTTATGCTTTGGGCAAATTGCATTATTTTCAAATTATAGGGGATTCTTTTTATTTTGTACGTGCGGACTAAACACGCGTGTATAAGGTATTTCGCGCAACAGTGGCTGCCTGAGGTACTCTGCATGTTTATGCTTTCGACATATGGCATGATTTTCAAATTATAGGTGATTCTTTTTATTTTGTACGTGTGGACTAAACACGCGTGTATGCGGTATTTCGCGCAACAGTGGCTGCCTGAGGTACTGTGCATTGTTATGCTTTGGGCAAATTGCATTATTTTCAAATTATAGGGGATTCTTTTTATTTTGTACGTGCGGACTAAACACGCGTGTATAAGGTATTTCGCGCAACAGTGGCTGCCTGAGGTACTCTGCATGTTTATGCTTTCGACATATGGCATGATTTTCAAATTATAGGTGATTCTTTTTATTTTGTACGTGTGGACTAAACACGCGTGTATGCGGTATTTCGCGCAACAGTGGCTGCCTGAGGAACTTTGCATGTTTATCCTTTCGACATATGGCATTATTTTCAAATTATAGTCATTCTTTTTATTTTGTGCGTGCAACTAAACACGCGTGTATAAGGTATTTCGCGAAACAGTGGCTGCCTGAGGAACTTTGCATGTCTATGCTTTCGACATATGGGATTATTTTCAAATTATAGGTGATTTTTTTATTTTGTACGTGTGGACTAAACATGCGTGTATGCGGTATTTCGCGCAACAGTGGCTGCCTGAGGTACTGTGCATGGTTATGCTTTGGGCAAATGGCATTATTTTCAAATTATAGGTGATTCTTTTTATTTTGTACGTGCGGACTAAACACGCGTGTATGCGGTATTTCGCGCAACAGTGGCTGCCTGAGGTACTGTGCATGTTTACGCTTTCGACATACGGCATTATTTTCAAATTATAGGTGATTCTTTTTATTTTGTAGGTGCGGATTAAACACGCGTGTATGCGGTATTTCGCGCAACAGTGGCTGCCTGAGGTACTGCGCATGTTTATGCTTTCGACATATGGCATTATTTTCAAATTATAGGTGATACTTTTTATTTTGTACGTGCGGATTAAACACGCGTGTATGCGGTATTTCGCGCAACAGTGGCTGCCTGAGGTACTCTGCATGTTTATGCTTTCGACATATGGCATTATTTTCAAATTATAGGTCATTCTTTTTATTTTGTGCGTGCAACTAAACACGCGTGTATAAGGTATTTCGCGAAAGAGTGGCTGCCTGAGGAACTTTGCATGTTTATGCTTTCGACATACGGCATGATTTTCAAATTATAGGTGATTCGTTTTATTTTGTACGTGTGGACTAAACACGCGTGTATAAGGTATTTCGCGAAAGAGTGGCTGCCTGAGGAACTTTGCATGTTTATGCTTTCGACATATGGCATTATTTTCAAATTATAGGTCATTCTTTTTATTTTGTGCGTGCAACTAAACACGCGTGTATAAGGTATTTCGCGAAAGAGTGGCTGCCTGAGGAACTTTGCATGTTTATGCTTTCGACATATGGCATTATTTTCAAATTATAGGTGATTCTTTTTATTTTGTACGTGTGGACTAAACACGCGTGTATGCGGTATTTCGCGCAACAGTGGATGCCTGAGGTACTGTGCATTGTTATGCTTTGGGCAAATTGCATTATTTTCAAATTATAGGGGATTCTTTTTATTTTGTACGTGCGGACTAAACACGCGTGTATGCGGTATTTCGCGCAACAGTGGCTGCCTGAGGTACTGTGCATGTTTATGCTTTGAACATATGGCATTATTTTCAAATTATAGGTGATTGTTTTTATTTTGTACGTGCGGACTAAACACGCGTGTATGCGGTATTTCGCGCAACTGTAGCTGCATGAGGAACTTTGCATGTTTATGCTTTCGACATATGGGATTATTTTCAAATTATAGGTGATTCTTTTTATTTTGTACGTGTGGACTAAACACGCGTGTATGCGGTATTTCGCGCAACAGTGGCTGCCTGAGGTACTGTGCATTGTTATGCTTTGGGCAAATTGCATTATTTTCAAATTATAGGGGATTCTTTTTATTTTGTACGTGCGGACTAAACACGCGTGTATAAGGTATTTCGCGCAACAGTGGCTGCCTGAGGTACTCTGCATGTTTATGCTTTCGACATATGGCATGATTTTCAAATTATAGGTGATTCTTTTTATTTTGTACGTGTGGACTAAACACGCGTGTATGCGGTATTTCGCGCAACAGTGGCTGCCTGAGGAACTTTGCATGTTTATCCTTTCGACATATGGCATTATTTTCAAATTATAGTCATTCTTTTTATTTTGTGCGTGCAACTAAACACGCGTGTATAAGGTATTTCGCGAAACAGTGGCTGCCTGAGGAACTTTGCATGTCTATGCTTTCGACATATGGCATGATTTTCAAATTATAGGTGATTCTTTTTATTTTGTGCGTGCAACTAAACACGCGCGTATAAGGTATTTCGCGAAAGAGTGGCTGCCTGAGGAACTTTGCATGTTTATGCTTTCGACATATGGCATTATTTTCAAATTATAGGTGATTATTTTTATTTTGTACGTGGTGACTAAACACGCGTGTATGCGGTATTTCGCGAAACAGTGGCTGCCTGAGGCACTATGCATGTTTATACTTTCGACATAGGGCATTATTTTCAAATTGTAGGTGATTCTTTTTATTTTGTACGTGTGGAGTAAAAACACGCGTGTATGCGGTATTTCGCGCAACAGTGGCTGCCTGAGGAACTTTGCATGTTTATGCTTTCGACATATGGCATTATTTTCAAATTATAGGTCATTTTTTTATTTTGTGCGTGCAACTAAACACGCGTGTATAAGGTATTTCGCGCAACAGTGGCTGCCTGAGGAACTTTGCATGTTTATCCTTTCGAGATATGGCATTATTTTCAAATTATAGTCATTCTTTTTATTTTGTGCGTGCAACTAAACACGCGCGTATAAGGTATTTCGCGAAAGAGTGGCTGCCTGAGGAACTTTGCATGTTTATGCTTTCGACATATGGCATTATTTTCAAATTATAGGTGATTCTTTTTATTTTGTACGTGCGGATTAAACACGCGTGTATGCGGTATTTCGCGCAACAGTGGCTGCCTCAGGTACTGTGCATGTTTATGCTTTCGACATATGGCATTATTTTCAAATTATAGGTGATACTTTTTATTTTGTACGTGCGGATTAAACACGCGTGTATGCGGTATTTCGCGCAACAGTGGCTGCCTGAGGTACTGTGCATGTTTATGCTTTCGACATATGGCATTATTTTCAAATTATAGGTGAATCTTTTGATTTTGTACGTGGTGACTAAACACGCGTGTATGCGGTATTTCGCGCAACAGTGGCTGCCTGAGGTACTCTGCATGTTTATGCTTTCGACATATGGCATTATTTTCAAATTATAGGTGATTCTTTTTATTTTGTACGTGTGGACTAAACACGCGTGTATGCGGTATTTCGCGCAACAGTGGCTGCCTGAGGAACTTCGCATGTTTATGCTTTCGTCATATGGCATTATTTTCAAATTATAGGTGATTCCTTTTATTTTGTACGTGTGGACTAAACACGCGTGTATGCGGTATTTCGCGCAACAGTGGCTGCCTGGGGAACTTCGCATGTTTATGCTTTCGTCATATGGCATTATTTTCAAATTATAGGTCATTCTCTTTATTTTGTGTGTGCAACTAAACACGCGTGTATAAGGTATTTCGCGAAACAGTGGCTGCCTGATGTACTGTGCATGTTTATGCTTTCGACATATGGCATTATTTTCAAATTATAGGTGATTCTTTTTATTTTGTACGTGTGGACTAAACATGCGTGTATGCGGTATTTCGCGCAACAGTGGCTGCCCGAGGTACTGTGCATGGTTATGCTTTGGGCAAATGGCATTATTTTCAAATTATAGGTGATTCTTTTTATTTTGCACGTGCGGACTAAACACGCGCGTATGCGGTATTTCGCGCAACAGTGACTGCCTGAGGTACTGTGCATGTTTATGCTTTCAACATATGGCATTATTTTCAAATTATAGGTTATTCTTTTTATTTTGTTCCGCAGGGTGTCCCGCAAGGAAGTGTCCTAAGCCCGTTACTATTCAATATCGTCATGGTTGATCTCAAAGAATGTCTACCGAGGAGAGTAAATCTCTCCATATATGCGGACGATGTGTGTATCTGGACTGTTGGAAAATCCCGGCCGGCAATTCAACATCGGTTGCAAAGAGCACTGGATGCCATCAACAACTTCTTCTTGAACGCGGGGATGGATATCTCCACCGAAAAAAGCGCTGTCCTTCCGTTTACTCGAAGAGAGATGCGGAGGTTCCAACTGCGGATTGGGGATTGCCCCCTCATACAAGTCAAGTTTCACAGGTTCCTGGGTGTGATCCTGGACCGCAACCTGTCGTGGCGAAGGCACATTGACTTCATCATCTCAAAGGCTCAGCGCTGGGGGAATGTGATTCGCCACTTTGCCGGCGTGCGCTGGGGCTGCACTGAGCGGGATCTTCTTGTGCTCCACAAAACTCTGGTTCGCGGCTCCCTGCTATACAGCTTGCCCGTATTGCACGGTATATCAGCCACGTCTGAGCACAAGCTTCGGTGTACACTGGCACGCAGCCTGCGGACGTGCCTTGGTGTCCCGCGCAGCGCTGAGACACGGATGGTGATCGCCGACGCCGGGGAAATACCCATCGATGTCCTCCGCCGAAGAGAAACCATCCGACACTACCTACGGTTGCTCGCTCACCACCGGCGTCATCCTCTGGTTCAAAAGCTACGTAGGCGGAAGAACAGTAAACTCTCGCTATGTGTTACACCAACATCTGGAAACATCCCTGACTTCACTGTTGCCCCGACCGCCCCTTCAGTGGCACCATGGACACTGCCGAGCCCATCCCTCTCGACACACATCCCTGGCCTCCTGGGGCCGAAGAGCCAGATCCCCGTTTCGGTTCTCAAGCAGTCTACTTTGGAAATGATGGATACAAACTACAGAGGCCGCACGGCTGTGTTCACAGATGGTTCGTCTACGTCGGATGGCTCCTCCGCTGCCTTTGTCATACCGGAGGAGTCACTATCATGTGGGTTCCGCCTGTCACATCGCACTTCGTCGACCTCTGCGGAGCTGTATGCCATCTTGTTATCTCTAAAGTCTGTCTCAAAGTACCCTCCCCGTTCCTGGGTGATATACACCGACTCAAAATCAGCCCTGCAATGTGTAGGAACCATGGGCATCCGCGGCTCGTTGGCCCCGGTGGTTGTTAGTATCCTGACGGCGCTCAGGGTTCTCGGCGAACAGGGACACCGGGTGACGCTACAGTGGGTCCCCGGCCACACCGGCATTCAGGGCAACGAAGAGGCAGATTTGGCGGCTGCTGCGGCCCACCGTATCTCCAGAGCCCTGCCCATTATCCTCTCCAACGGGGATAGGCGCTCCTAGTTGTCTGCGTTGGTGTCACCCTTGGCCCGCCAGCAATGGCTGCATGACATCACTCAATGGTCGCTCCTCCATGCAGTGGACCCGTCATTATCATTTAGGATGCCAGGTGGCTTCCCTCGCAGCTTTACGACACTCCTGCGGCGTCTACGACTCAACGTCGCCTTCACCCCTGCGTTCCGTGCTAAGCTGGGTTACAGTAACACGGCGCTGTGCCTAGCTTGCCGCACCCCAGCTACGATCCCCCATATCATCGAGGACTGTGAGCGGTACACGTGTGAACGCCGGGTACTTCGACGCCAACTTGAACTCCTCGACCATAGACCATTCAGCTTGTCCAAAGTACTTGGCCCATGGAGCTCCCCTGAACATCAGTGCCGGGCTCTTCGCTCCCTTTTCGTTTTCATGCAGGCCACTGGACTCCTTGAAGAGCTCTAAACAGAACTCCGACCTGTCGTTGCTTCATTCTCACCATAATTCATCCTCTCATATTAACCACTGTGAAATGGGGTAGTGTCCTGTGGCTACCACGGGGAAACATCCCATGTCATCATCACTTCATTTATTGTTGTTGTTGTTGTTATTTTGTACGTGCGGTCTAAACACTCGTGTATGCGGTATTTCGCGCAACTGTGGCTGCCTGAGGAACTTTGCATGTTTATGCTTTCGACATACGGCATGATTTTCAAATTATAGGTGATTCTTTTTATTTTGTACGTGTGGACTAAACACGCGTGTATGTGATATTTTGCGCAACAGTGGCTGCCTGAGGAACTTTGCATGTCTATGCTTTCGACATATGGCATTATTTTCAAATTATAGGTCATTCTTTTTATTTTGTGCGTGCAACTAAACACGCGTGTATAAGGTATTTCGCGAAAGAGTGGCTGCCTGAGGAACTTTGCATGTTTATGCTTTCGACATACGGCATGATTTTCAAATTATAGGTGATTCTTTTTATTTTGTACGTGTGGACTAAACACGCGTGTATAAGGTATTTCGCGAAAGAGTGGCTGCCTGAGGAACTTTGCATGTTTATGCTTTCGACATATGGCATTATTTTCAAATTATAGGTCATTCTTTTTATTTTGTGCGTGCAACTAAACACGCGTGTATAAGGTATTTCGCGAAAGAGTGGCTGCCTGAGGAACTTTGCATGTTTATGCTTTCGACATATGGCAATATTTTCAAATTATAGGTGATTCTTTTTATTTTGTACGTGTGGACTAAACACGCGTGTATGCGGTATTTCGCGCAACAGTGGATGCCTGAGGTACTGTGCATTGTTATGCTTTGGGCAAATTGCATTATTTTCAAATTATAGGGGATTCTTTTTATTTTGTACGTGCGGACTAAACACGCGTGTATGCGGTATTTCGCGCAACAGTGGCTGCCTGAGGTACTGTGCATGTTTATGCTTTGAACATATGGCATTATTTTCAAATTATAGGTGATTGTTTTTATTTTGTACGTGCGGACTAAACACGCGTGTATGCGGTATTTCGCGCAACTGTAGCTGCCTGAGGAACTTTGCATGTTTATGCTTTCGACATATGGGATTATGTTCAAATTATAGGTGATTCTTTTTATTTTGTACGTGTGGACTAAACACGCGTGTATGCGGTATTTCGCGCAACAGTGGCTGCCTGAGGTACTGTGCATTGTTATGCTTTGGGCAAATTGCATTATTTTCAAATTATAGGGGATTCTTTTTATTTTGTACGTGCGGACTAAACACGCGTGTATAAGGTTTTTCGCGCAACAGTGGCTGCCTGAGGTACTCTGCACGTTTATGCTTTCGACATATGGCATGATTTTCAAATTATAGGTGATTCTTTTTATTTTGTACGTGTGGACTAAACACGCGTGTATGCGGTATTTCGCGCAACAGTGGCTGCCTGAGGAACTTTGCATGTTTATCCTTTCGACATATGGCATTATTTTCAAATTATAGTCATTCTTTTTATTTTGTGCGTGCAACTAAACACGCGTGTATAAGGTATTTCGCGAAACAGTGGCTGCCTGAGGAACTTTGCATGTCTATGCTTTCGACATATGGGATTATTTTCAAATTATAGGTGATTCTTTTTATTTTGTACGTGTGGACTAAACATGCGTGTATGCGGTATTTCGCGCAACAGTGGCTGCCTGAGGTACTGTGCATGGTTATGCTTTGGGCAAATGGCATTATTTTCAAATTATAGGTGATTCTTTTTATTTTGTACGTGCGGACTAAACACGCGTGTATGCGGTATTTCGCGCAACAGTGGCTGCCTGAGGTACTGTGCATGTTTACGCTTTCGACATACGGCATTATTTTCAAATTATAGGTGATTCTTTTTATTTTGTACGTGCGGATTAAACACGCGTGTATGCGGTATTTCGCGCAACAGTGGCTGCCTGAGGTACTGCGCATGTTTATGCTTTCGACATATGGCATTATTTTCAAATTATAGGTGATACTTTTTATTTTGTACGTGCGGATTAAACACGCGTGTATGCGGTATTTCGCGCAACAGTGGCTGCCTGAGGTACTGCGCATGTTTATGCTTTCGACATATGGCATTATTTTCAAATTATAGGTGATTCTTTTTATTTTGTACGTGGTGACTAAACACGCGTGTATGCGGTATTTCGCGCAACAGTGGCTGCCTGAGGTACTCTGCATGTTTATGCTTTCGACATATGGCATTATTTTCAAATTATAGGTCATTCTTTTTATTTTGTGCGTGCAACTAAACACGCGTGTATAAGGTATTTCGCGAAAGAGTGGCTGCCTGAGGAACTTTGCATGTTTATGCTTTCGACATACGGCATGATTTTCAAATTATAGGTGATTCTTTTTATTTTGTACGTGTGGACTAAACACGCGTGTATAAGGTATTTCGCGAAAGAGTGGCTGCCTGAGGAACTTTGCATGTTTATGCTTTCGACATATGGCATTATTTTCAAATTATAGGTCATTCTTTTTATTTTGTGCGTGCAACTAAACACGCGTGTATAAGGTATTTCGCGCAACTGTAGCTGCCTGAGGAACTTTGCATGTTTATGCTTTCGACATATGGGATTATTTTCAAATTATAGGTGATTCTTTTTATTTTGTACGTGTGGACTAAACACGCGTGTATGCGGTATTTCGCGCAACAGTGGCTGCCTGAGGTACTGTGCATTGTTATGCTTTGGGCAAATTGCATTATTTTCAAATTATAGGGGATTCTTTTTATTTTGTACGTGCGGACTAAACACGCGTGTATAAGGTATTTCGCGCAACAGTGGCTGCCTGAGGTACTCTGCATGTTTATGCTTTCGACATATGGCATGATTTTCAAATTATAGGTGATTCTTTTTATTTTGTACGTGTGGACTAAACACGCGTGTATGCGGTATTTCGCGCAACAGTGGCTGCCTGAGGTACTGTGCATTGTTATGCTTTGGGCAAATTGCATTATTTTCAAATTATAGGGGATTCTTTTTATTTTGTACGTGCGGACTAAACACGCGTGTATAAGGTATTTCGCGCAACAGTGGCTGCCTGAGGTACTCTGCATGTTTATGCTTTCGACATATGGCATGATTTTCAAATTATAGGTGATTCTTTTTATTTTGTACGTGTGGACTAAACACGCGTGTATGCGGTATTTCGCGCAACAGTGGCTGCCTGAGGAACTTTGCATGTTTATCCTTTCGACATATGGCATTATTTTCAAATTATAGTCATTCTTTTTATTTTGTGCGTGCAACTAAACACGCGTGTATAAGGTATTTCGCGAAACAGTGGCTGCCTGAGGAACTTTGCATGTCTATGCTTTCGACATATGGGATTATTTTCAAATTATAGGTGATTTTTTTTATTTTGTACGTGTGGACTAAACATGCGTGTATGCGGTATTTCGCGCAACAGTGGCTGCCTGAGGTACTGTGCATGGTTATGCTTTGGGCAAATGGCATTATTTTCAAATTATAGGTGATTCTTTTTATTTTGTACGTGCGGACTAAACACGCGTGTATGCGGTATTTCGCGCAACAGTGGCTGCCTGAGGTACTGTGCATGTTTACGCTTTCGACATACGGCATTATTTTCAAATTATAGGTGATTCTTTTTATTTTGTAGGTGCGGATTAAACACGCGTGTATGCGGTATTTCGCGCAACAGTGGCTGCCTGAGGTACTGCGCATGTTTATGCTTTCGACATATGGCATTATTTTCAAATTATAGGTGATACTTTTTATTTTGTACGTGCGGATTAAACACGCGTGTATGCGGTATTTCGCGCAACAGTGGCTGCCTGAGGTACTCTGCATGTTTATGCTTTCGACATATGGCATTATTTTCAAATTATAGGTCATTCTTTTTATTTTGTGCGTGCAACTAAACACGCGTGTATAAGGTATTTCGCGAAAGAGTGGCTGCCTGAGGAACTTTGCATGTTTATGCTTTCGACATTATTTTCAAATTATAGGTCATTCTTTTTATTTTGTGCGTGCAACTAAACACGCGTGTATAAGGTATTTCGCGAAAGAGTGGCTGCCTGAGGAACTTTGCATGTTTATGCTTTCGACATATGGCATTATTTTCAAATTATAGGTGATTCTTTTTATTTTGTACGTGTGGACTAAACACGCGTGTATGCGGTATTTCGCGCAACAGTGGATGCCTGAGGTACTGTGCATTGTTATGCTTTGGGCAAATTGCATTATTTTCAAATTATAGGGGATTCTTTTTATTTTGTACGTGCGGACTAAACACGCGTGTATGCGGTATTTCGCGCAACAGTGGCTGCCTGAGGTACTGTGCATGTTTATGCTTTGAACATATGGCATTATTTTCAAATTATAGGTGATTGTTTTTATTTTGTACGTGCGGACTAAACACGCGTGTATGCGGTATTTCGCGCAACTGTAGCTGCCTGAGGAACTTTGCATGTTTATGCTTTCGACATATGGGATTATTTTCAAATTATAGGTGATTCTTTTTATTTTGTACGTGTGGACTAAACACGCGTGTATGCGGTATTTCGCGCAACAGTGGCTGCCTGAGGTACTGTGCATTGTTATGCTTTGGGCAAATTGCATTATTTTCAAATTATAGGGGATTCTTTTTATTTTGTACGTGCGGACTAAACACGCGTGTATAAGGTATTTCGCGCAACAGTGGCTGCCTGAGGTACTCTGCATGTTTATGCTTTCGACATATGGCATGATTTTCAAATTATAGGTGATTCTTTTTATTTTGTACGTGTGGACTAAACACGCGTGTATGCGGTATTTCGCGCAACAGTGGCTGCCTGAGGAACTTTGCATGTTTATCCTTTCGACATATGGCATTATTTTCAAATTATAGTCATTCTTTTTATTTTGTGCGTGCAACTAAACACGCGTGTATAAGGTATTTCGCGAAACAGTGGCTGCCTGAGGAACTTTGCATGTCTATGCTTTCGACATATGGCATGATTTTCAAATTATAGGTGATTCTTTTTATTTTGTGCGTGCAACTAAACACGCGCGTATAAGGTATTTCGCGAAAGAGTGGCTGCCTGAGGAACTTTGCATGTTTATGCTTTCGACATATGGCATTATTTTCAAATTATAGGTGATTATTTTTATTTTGTACGTGGTGACTAAACACGCGTGTATGCGGTATTTCGCGAAACAGTGGCTGCCTGAGGCACTATGCATGTTTATACTTTCGACATAGGGCATTATTTTCAAATTGTAGGTGATTCTTTTTATTTTGTACGTGTGGAGTAAAAACACGCGTGTATGCGGTATTTCGCGCAACAGTGGCTGCCTGAGGAACTTTGCATGTTTATGCTTTCGACATATGGCATTATTTTCAAATTATAGGTCATTTTTTTATTTTGTGCGTGCAACTAAACACGCGTGTATAAGGTATTTCGCGCAACAGTGGCTGCCTGAGGAACTTTGCATGTTTATCCTTTCGAGATATGGCATTATTTTCAAATTATAGTCATTCTTTTTATTTTGTGCGTGCAACTAAACACGCGCGTATAAGGTATTTCGCGAAAGAGTGGCTGCCTGAGGAACTTTGCATGTTTATGCTTTCGACATATGGCATTATTTTCAAATTATAGGTGATTCTTTTTATTTTGTACGTGCGGATTAAACACGCGTGTATGCGGTATTTCGCGCAACAGTGGCTGCCTCAGGTACTGTGCATGTTTATGCTTTCGACATATGGCATTATTTTCAAATTATAGGTGATACTTTTTATTTTGTACGTGCGGATTAAACACGCGTGTATGCGGTATTTCGCGCAACAGTGGCTGCCTGAGGTACTGTGCATGTTTATGCTTTCGACATATGGCATGATTTTCAAATTATAGGTGATTCTTTTTATTTTGTACGTGTGGACTAAACACGCGTGTATGCGGTATTTCGCGCAACAGTGGCTGCCTGAGGAACTTTGCATGTTTATCCTTTCGACATATGGCATTATTTTCAAATTATAGTCATTCTTTTTATTTTGTGCGTGCAACTAAACACGCGTGTATAAGGTATTTCGCGAAACAGTGGCTGCCTGAGGAACTTTGCATGTCTATGCTTTCGACATATGGCATGATTTTCAAATTATAGGTGATTCTTTTTATTTTGTGCGTGCAACTAAACACGCGCGTATAAGGTATTTCGCGAAAGAGTGGCTGCCTGAGGAACTTTGCATGTTTATGCTTTCGACATATGGCATTATTTTCAAATTATAGGTGATTATTTTTATTTTGTACGTGGTGACTAAACACGCGTGTATGCGGTATTTCGCGAAACAGTGGCTGCCTGAGGCACTATGCATGTTTATACTTTCGACATAGGGCATTATTTTCAAATTGTAGGTGATTCTTTTTATTTTGTACGTGTGGAGTAAAAACACGCGTGCATGCGGTATTTCGCGCAACAGTGGCTGCCTGAGGAACTTTGCATGTTTATGCTTTCGACATATGGCATTATTTTCAAATTATAGGTCATTTTTTTATTTTGTGCGTGCAACTAAACACGCGTGTATAAGGTATTTCGCGCAACAGTGGCTGCCTGAGGAACTTTGCATGTTTATCCTTTCGAGATATGGCATTATTTTCAAATTATAGTCATTCTTTTTATTTTGTGCGTGCAACTAAACACGCGCGTATAAGGTATTTCGCGAAAGAGTGGCTGCCTGAGGAACTTTGCATGTTTATGCTTTCGACATATGGCATTATTTTCAAATTATAGGTGATTCTTTTTATTTTGTACGTGCGGATTAAACACGCGTGTATGCGGTATTTCGCGCAACAGTGGCTGCCTCAGGTACTGTGCATGTTTATGCTTTCGACATATGGCATTATTTTCAAATTATAGGTGATACTTTTTATTTTGTACGTGCGGATTAAACACGCGTGTATGCGGTATTTCGCGCAACAGTGGCTGCCTGAGGTACTGTGCATGTTTATGCTTTCGACATATGGCATTATTTTCAAATTATAGGTGAATCTTTTGATTTTGTACGTGGTGACTAAACACGCGTGTATGCGGTATTTCGCGCAACAGTGGCTGCCTGAGGTACTCTGCATGTTTATGCTTTCGACATATGGCATTATTTTCAAATTATAGGTGATTCTTTTTATTTTGTACGTGTGGACTAAACACGCGTGTATGCGGTATTTCGCGCAACAGTGGCTGCCTGAGGAACTTCGCATGTTTATGCTTTCGTCATATGGCATTATTTTCAAATTATAGGTGATTCCTTTTATTTTGTACGTGTGGACTAAACACGCGTGTATGCGGTATTTCGCGCAACAGTGGCTGCCTGGGGAACTTCGCATGTTTATGCTTTCGTCATATGGCATTATTTTCAAATTATAGGTCATTCTCTTTATTTTGTGTGTGCAACTAAACACGCGTGTATAAGGTATTTCGCGAAACAGTGGCTGCCTGATGTACTGTGCATGTTTATGCTTTCGACATATGGCATTATTTTCAAATTATAGGTGATTCTTTTTATTTTGTACGTGTGGACTAAACATGCGTGTATGCGGTATTTCGCGCAACAGTGGCTGCCCGAGGTACTGTGCATGGTTATGCTTTGGGCAAATGGCATTATTTTCAAATTATAGGTGATTCTTTTTATTTTGCACGTGCGGACTAAACACGCGCGTATGCGGTATTTCGCGCAACAGTGACTGCCTGAGGTACTGTGCATGTTTATGCTTTCAACATATGGCATTATTTTCAAATTATAGGTTATTCTTTTTATTTTGTTCCGCAGGGTGTCCCGCAAGGAAGTGTCCTAAGCCCGTTACTATTCAATATCGTCATGGTTGATCTCAAAGAATGTCTACCGAGGAGAGTAAATCTCTCCATATATGCGGACGATGTGTGTATCTGGACTGTTGGAAAATCCCGGCCGGCAATTCAACATCGGTTGCAAAGAGCACTGGATGCCATCAACAACTTCTTCTTGAACGCGGGGATGGATATCTCCACCGAAAAAAGCGCTGTCCTTCCGTTTACTCGAAGAGAGATGCGGAGGTTCCAACTGCGGATTGGGGATTGCCCCCTCATACAAGTCAAGTTTCACAGGTTCCTGGGTGTGATCCTGGACCGCAACCTGTCGTGGCGAAGGCACATTGACTTCATCATCTCAAAGGCTCAGCGCTGGGGGAATGTGATTCGCCACTTTGCCGGCGTGCGCTGGGGCTGCACTGAGCGGGATCTTCTTGTGCTCCACAAAACTCTGGTTCGCGGCTCCCTGCTATACAGCTTGCCCGTATTGCACGGTATATCAGCCACGTCTGAGCACAAGCTTCGGTGTACACTGGCACGCAGCCTGCGGACGTGCCTTGGTGTCCCGCGCAGCGCTGAGACACGGATGGTGATCGCCGACGCCGGGGAAATACCCATCGATGTCCTCTGCCGAAGAGAAACCATCCGACACTACCTACGGTTGCTCGCTCACCACCGGCGTCATCCTCTGGTTCAAAAGCTACGTAGGCGGAAGAACAGTAAACTCTCGCTATGTGTTACACCAACATCTGGAAACATCCCTGACTTCACTGTTGCCCCGACCGCCCCTTCAGTGGCACCATGGACACTGCCGAGCCCATCCCTCTCGACACACATCCCTGGCCTCCTGGGGCCGAAGAGCCAGATCCCCGTTTCGGTTCTCAAGCAGTCTACTTTGGAAATGATGGATACAAACTACAGAGGCCGCTCGGCTGTGTTCACAGATGGTTCGTCTACGTCGGATGGCTCCTCCGCTGCCTTTGTCATACCGGAGGAGTCACTATCATGTGGGTTCCGCCTGTCACATCGCACTTCGTCGACCTCTGCGGAGCTGTATGCCATCTTGTTATCTCTAAAGTCTGTCTCAAAGTACCCTCCCCGTTCCTGGGTGATATACACCGACTCAAAATCAGCCCTGCAATGTGTAGGAACCATGGGCATCCGCGGCTCGTTGGCCCCGGTGGTTGTTAGTATCCTGACGGCGCTCAGGGTTCTCGGCGAACAGGGACACCGGGTGACGCTACAGTGGGTCCCCGGCCACACCGGCATTCAGGGCAACGAAGAGGCAGATTTGGCGGCTGCTGCGGCCCACCGTATCTCCAGAGCCCTGCCCATTATCCTCTCCAACGGGGATAGGCGCTCCTAGTTGTCTGCGTTGGTGTCACCCTTGGCCCGCCAGCAATGGCTGCATGACATCACTCAATGGTCGCTCCTCCATGCAGTGGACCCGTCATTATCATTTAGGATGCCAGGTGGCTTCCCTCGCAGCTTTACGACACTCCTGCGGCGTCTACGACTCAACGTCGCCTTCACCCCTGCGTTCCGTGCTAAGCTGGGTTACAGTAACACGGCGCTGTGCCTAGCTTGCCGCACCCCAGCTACGATCCCCCATATCATCGAGGACTGTGAGCGGTACACGTGTGAACGCCGGGTACTTCGACGCCAACTTGAACTCCTCGACCATAGACCATTCAGCTTGTCCAAAGTACTTGGCCCATGGAGCTCCCCTGAACATCAGTGCCGGGCTCTTCGCTCCCTTTTCGTTTTCATGCAGGCCACTGGACTCCTTGAAGAGCTCTAAACAGAACTCCGACCTGTCGTTGCTTCATTCTCACCATAATTCATCCTCTCATATTAACCACTGTGAAATGGGGTAGTGTCCTGTGGCTACCACGGGGAAACATCCCATGTCATCATCACTTCATTTATTGTTGTTGTTGTTGTTATTTTGTACGTGCGGTCTAAACACTCGTGTATGCGGTATTTCGCGCAACTGTGGCTGCCTGAGGAACTTTGCATGTTTATGCTTTCGACATACGGCATGATTTTCAAATTATAGGTGATTCTTTTTATTTTGTACGTGTGGACTAAACACGCGTGTATGTGATATTTTGCGCAACAGTGGCTGCCTGAGGAACTTTGCATGTCTATGCTTTCGACATATGGCATTATTTTCAAATTATAGGTCATTCTTTTTATTTTGTGCGTGCAACTAAACACGCGTGTATAAGGTATTTCGCGAAAGAGTGGCTGCCTGAGGAACTTTGCATGTTTATGCTTTCGACATACGGCATGATTTTCAAATTATAGGTGATTCTTTTTATTTTGTACGTGTGGACTAAACACGCGTGTATAAGGTATTTCGCGAAAGAGTGGCTGCCTGAGGAACTTTGCATGTTTATGCTTTCGACATATGGCATTATTTTCAAATTATAGGTCATTCTTTTTATTTTGTGCGTGCAACTAAACACGCGTGTATAAGGTATTTCGCGAAAGAGTGGCTGCCTGAGGAACTTTGCATGTTTATGCTTTCGACATATGGCATTATTTTCAAATTATAGGTGATTCTTTTTATTTTGTACGTGTGGACTAAACACGCGTGTATGCGGTATTTCGCGCAACAGTGGATGCCTGAGGTACTGTGCATTGTTATGCTTTGGGCAAATTGCATTATTTTCAAATTATAGGGGATTCTTTTTATTTTGTACGTGCGGACTAAACACGCGTGTATGCGGTATTTCGCGCAACAGTGGCTGCCTGAGGTACTGTGCATGTTTATGCTTTGAACATATGGCATTATTTTCAAATTATAGGTCATTCTTTTTATTTTGTGCGTGCAACTAAACACGCGTGTATAAGGTATTTCGCGAAAGAGTGGCTGCCTGAGGAACTTTGCATGTTTATGCTTTCGACATATGGCATTATTTTCAAATTATAGGTGATTCTTTGTATTTTGTACGTGTGGACTAAACACGCGTGTATGCGGTATTTCGCGCAACAGTGGATGCCTGAGGTACTGTGCATTGTTATGCTTTGGGCAAATTCCATTATTTTCAAATTATAGGGGATTCTTTTTATTTTGTACGTGCGGACTAAACACACGTGTATGCGGTATTTCGCGCAACAGTGGCTGCCTGAGGTACTGTGCATGTTTATGCTTTGAACATATGGCATTATTTTCAAATTATAGGTGATTGTTTTTATTTTGTACGTGCGGACTAAACACGCGTGTATGCGGTATTTCGCGCAACAGTGGCTGCCTGAGGAACTTTGCATGTTTATCCTTTCGACATATGGCATTATTTTCAAATTATAGTCATTCTTTTTATTTTGTGCGTGCAACTAAACACGCGTGTATAAGGTATTTCGCGAAACAGTGGCTGCCTGAGGAACTTTGCATGTCTATGCTTTCGACATATGGGATTATTTTCAAATTATAGGTGATTCTTTTTATTTTGTACGTGTGGACTAAACATGCGTGTATGCGGTATTTCGCGCAACAGTGGCTGCCTGAGGTACTGTGCATGGTTATGCTTTGGGCAAATGGCATTATTTTCAAATTATAGGTGATTCTTTTTATTTTGTACGTGCGGACTAAACACGCGTGTATGCGGTATTTCGCGCAACAGTGGCTGCCTGAGGTACTGTGCATGTTTACGCTTTCGACATACGGCATTATTTTCAAATTATAGGTGATTCTTTTTATTTTGTACGTGCGGATTAAACACGCGTGTATGCGGTATTTCGCGCAACAGTGGCTGCCTGAGGTACTGCGCATGTTTATGCTTTCGACATATGGCATTATTTTCAAATTATAGGTGATACTTTTTATTTTGTACGTGCGGATTAAACACGCGTGTATGCGGTATTTCGCGCAACAGTGGCTGCCTGAGGTACTGCGCATGTTTATGCTTTCGACATATGGCATTATTTTCAAATTATAGGTGATTCTTTTTATTTTGTACGTGGTGACTAAACACGCGTGTATGCGGTATTTCGCGCAACAGTGGCTGCCTGAGGTACTCTGCATGTTTATGCTTTCGACATATGGCATTATTTTCAAATTATAGGTCATTCTTTTTATTTTGTGCGTGCAACTAAACACGCGTGTATAAGGTATTTCGCGAAAGAGTGGCTGCCTGAGGAACTTTGCATGTTTATGCTTTCGACATACGGCATGATTTTCAAATTATAGGTGATTCTTTTTATTTTGTACGTGTGGACTAAACACGCGTGTATAAGGTATTTCGCGAAAGAGTGGCTGCCTGAGGAACTTTGCATGTTTATGCTTTCGACATATGGCATTATTTTCAAATTATAGGTCATTCTTTTTATTTTGTGCGTGCAACTAAACACGCGTGTATAAGGTATTTCGCGAAAGACTGGCTGCCTGAGGAACTTTGCATGTTTATGCTTTCGACATATGGCATTATTTTCAAATTATAGGTGATTCTTTTTATTTTGTACGTGTGGACTAAACACGCGTGTATGCGGTATTTCGCGCAACAGTGGCTGCCTGAGGAACTTTGCATGTTTATCCTTTCGACATATGGCATTATTTTCAAATTATAGTCATTCTTTTTATTTTGTGCGTGCAACTAAACACGCGTGTATAAGGTATTTCGCGAAACAGTGGCTGCCTGAGGAACTTTGCATGTCTATGCTTTCGACATATGGCATGATTTTCAAATTATAGGTGATTCTTTTTATTTTGTGCGTGCAACTAAACACGCGCGTATAAGGTATTTCGCGAAAGAGTGGCTGCCTGAGGAACTTTGCATGTTTATGCTTTCGACATATGGCATTATTTTCAAATTATAGGTGATTATTTTTATTTTGTACGTGGTGACTAAACACGCGTGTATGCGGTATTTCGCGAAACAGTGGCTGCCTGAGGCACTATGCATGTTTATACTTTCGACATAGGGCATTATTTTCAAATTGTAGGTGATTCTTTTTATTTTGTACGTGTGGAGTAAAAACACGCGTGCATGCGGTATTTCGCGCAACAGTGGCTGCCTGAGGAACTTTGCATGTTTATGCTTTCGACATATGGCATTATTTTCAAATTATAGGTCATTTTTTTATTTTGTGCGTGCAACTAAACACGCGTGTATAAGGTATTTCGCGCAACAGTGGCTGCCTGAGGAACTTTGCATGTTTATCCTTTCGAGATATGGCATTATTTTCAATTATAGTCATTCTTTTTATTTTGTGCGTGCAACTAAACACGCGCGTATAAGGTATTTCGCGAAAGAGTGGCTGCCTGAGGAACTTTGCATGTTTATGCTTTCGACATATGGCATTATTTTCAAATTATAGGTGATTCTTTTTATTTTGTACGTGCGGATTAAACACGCGTGTATGCGGTATTTCGCGCAACAGTGGCTGCCTCAGGTACTGTGCATGTTTATGCTTTCGACATATGGCATTATTTTTCAAATTATAGGTGATACTTTTTATTTTGTACGTGCGGATTAAACACGCGTGTATGCGGTATTTCGCGCAACAGTGGCTGCCTGAGGTACTGTGCATGTTTATGCTTTCGACATATGGCATTATTTTCAAATTATAGGTGAATCTTTTGATTTTGTACGTGGTGACTAAACACGCGTGTATGCGGTATTTCGCGCAACAGTGGCTGCCTGAGGTACTCTGCATGTTTATGCTTTCGACATATGGCATTATTTTCAAATTATAGGTGATTCTTTTTATTTTGTACGTGTGGACTAAACACGCGTGTATGCGGTATTTCGCGCAACAGTGGCTGCCTGAGGAACTTCGCATGTTTATGCTTTCGTCATATGGCATTATTTTCAAATTATAGGTGATTCCTTTTATTTTGTACGTGTGGACTAAACACGCGTGTATGCGGTATTCGCGCAACAGTGGCTGCCTGGGGAACTTCGCATGTTTATGCTTTCGTCATATGGCATTATTTTCAAATTATAGGTCATTCTCTTTATTTTGTGTGTGCAACTAAACACGCGTGTATAAGGTATTTCGCGAAACAGTGGCTGCCTGATGTACTGTGCATGTTTATGCTTTCGACATATGGCATTATTTTCAAATTATAGGTGATTCTTTTTATTTTGTACGTGTGGACTAAACATGCGTGTATGCGGTATTTCGCGCAACAGTGGCTGCCCGAGGTACTGTGCATGGTTATGCTTTGGGCAAATGGCATTATTTTCAAATTATAGGTGATTCTTTTTATTTTGCACGTGCGGACTAAACACGCGCGTATGCGGTATTTCGCGCAACAGTGACTGCCTGAGGTACTGTGCATGTTTATGCTTTCAACATATGGCATTATTTTCAAATTATAGGTTATTCTTTTTATTTTGTTCCGCAGGGTGTCCCGCAAGGAAGTGTCCTAAGCCCGTTACTATTCAATATCGTCATGGTTGATCTCAAAGAATGTCTACCGAGGAGAGTAAATCTCTCCATATATGCGGACGATGTGTGTATCTGGACTGTTGGAAAATCCCGGCCGGCAATTCAACATCGGTTGCAAAGAGCACTGGATGCCATCAACAACTTCTTCTTGAACGCGGGGATGGATATCTCCACCGAAAAAAGCGCTGTCCTTCCGTTTACTCGAAGAGAGATGCGGAGGTTCCAACTGCGGATTGGGGATTGCCCCCTCATACAAGTCAAGTTTCACAGGTTCCTGGGTGTGATCCTGGACCGCAACCTGTCGTGGCGAAGGCACATTGACTTCATCATCTCAAAGGCTCAGCGCTGGGGGAATGTGATTCGCCACTTTGCCGGCGTGCGCTGGGGCTGCACTGAGCGGGATCTTCTTGTGCTCCACAAAACTCTGGTTCGCGGCTCCCTGCTATACAGCTTGCCCGTATTGCACGGTATATCAGCCACGTCTGAGCACAAGCTTCGGTGTTACACTGGCACGCAGCCTGCGGACGTGCCTTGGTGTCCCGCGCAGCGCTGAGACACGGATGGTGATCGCCGACGCCGGGGAAATACCCATCGATGTCCTCTGCCGAAGAGAAACCATCCGACACTACCTACGGTTGCTCGCTCACCACCGGCGTCATCCTCTGGTTCAAAAGCTACGTAGGCGGAAGAACAGTAAACTCTCGCTATGTGTTACACCAACATCTGGAAACATCCCTGACTTCACTGTTGCCCCGACCGCCCCTTCAGTGGCACCATGGACACTGCCGAGCCCATCCCTCTCGACCACACATCCCTGGCCTCCTGGGGCCGAAGAGCCAGATCCCCGTTTCGGTTCTCAAGCAGTCTACTTTGGAAATGATGGATACAAACTACAGAGGGCCGCTCGGCTGTGTTCACAGATGGTTCGTCTACGTCGGATGGCTCCTCCGCTGCCTTTGTCATACCGGAGGAGTCACTATCATGTGGGTTCCGCCTGTCACATCGCACTTCGTCGACCTCTGCGGAGCTGTATGCCATCTTGTTATCTCTAAAGTCTGTCTCAAAGTACCCTCCCCGTTCCTGGGTGATATACACCGACTCAAAATCAGCCCTGCAATGTGTAGGAACCATGGCATCCGCGGCTCGTTGGCCCCGGTGGTTGTTAGTATCCTGACGGCGCTCAGGGTTCTCGGCGAACAGGGACACCGGGTGACGCTACAGTGGGTCCCCGGCCACACCGGCATTCAGGGCAACGAAGAGGCAGATTTGGCGGCTGCTGCGGCCCACCGTATCTCCAGAGCCCTGCCCATTATCCTCTCCAACGGGGATAGGCGCTCCTAGTTGTCTGCGTGGTGTCACCCTTGGCCCGCCAGCAATGGCTGCATGACATCACTCAATGGTCGCTCCTCCATGCAGTGGACCCGTCCATTATCATTTAGGATGCCAGGTGGCTTCCCTCGCAGCTTTACGACACTCCTGCGGCGTCTACGACTCAACGTCGCCTTCACCCCTGCGTTCCGTGCTAAGCTGGGTTACAGTAACACGGCGCTGTGCCTAGCTTGCCGCACCCCAGCTACGATCCCCCATAATCATCGAGGACTGTGAGCGGTACACGTGTGAACGCCGGGTACTTCGTACGCCAACTTGACTCCTCGACCATAGACCATTCAGCTTGTCCAAAGTACTTGGCCCAATGGAGCTCCCCTGAACATCAGTGCCGGGCTCTTCGCTCCCCTTTTCGTTTTCATGCAGGCCACTGGACTCCTTGAAGAGCTCTAAAACAGAACTCCGACCTGTCGTTGCTTCATCTCACCATAATTCATCCTCTCATATTAACCACTGTGAAATGGGGGTATGTCCTGTGGCTACCACGGGGAAACATCCCATGTCATCATCACTTCATTTATTGTTGTTGTTGTTGTTATTTTGTACGTGCGGTCTAAACACTCGTGTATGCGGTATTTCGCGCAACTGTGGCTGCCTGAGGACTTGCATGTTTATGCTTTCGACATACGGCATGATTTTCAAATTATAGGTGATTCTTTTTATTTTGTACGTGTGGACTAACACGCGTGTATGTGATATTTTGCGCACAGTGGCTGCCTGAGGAACTTTGCATGTCTATGCTTTCGACATATGGCATTATTTTCAAATTATAGGTCATTCTTTTTATTTTGTGCGTGCAACTAAACACGCGTGTATAAGGTATTTCGCGAAAGAGTGGCTGCCTGAGGAACTTTGCATGGTTTATGCTTTCGACATACGGCATGATTTTCAAATTATAGGTGATACTTTTTATTTTGTACGGTGGACTAAACACGCGTGTATAAGGGTATTTCGCGAAAGAGTGGCTGCCTGAGGAACTTTGCATGTTTATGCTTTCGACATATGGCATTATTTTCAAATTATAGGTCATTCTTTTATTTTGTGCGTGCAACTAAACACGCGTGTATAAGGTATTTCGCGAAAGAGATGGCTGCCTGAGGAACTTTGCATGTTTATGCTTTCGACATATGGCATTATTTTCAAATTATAGGTGATTCTTTTTATTTTGTACGTGTGGACTAAACACGCGTGTATGCGGTATTTCGCGCAACAGTGGATGCCTGAGGTACTGTGCATTGTTATGCTTTGGGCAATTGCATTATTTTCAAATTATAGGGGATTCTTTTATTTTGTACGTGCGGACTAAACACGCGTGTATGCGGTATTTCGCGCAACAGTGGCTGCCTGAGGTACTGTGCATGTTTATGCTTTGAACATATGGCATTATTTTCAAATTATAGGTCATTCTTTTTATTTTGTGCGTGCACTAAACACGCGTGTATAAGGTATTTCGCGAAAGAGTGGCTGCCTGAGGAACTTTGCATGTTTATGCTTTCGACATATGGCATTATTTTCAAATTATAGGTGATTCTTTGTATTTTGTACGTGGGACTATACACGCGTGTATGCGGTATTTCGCGCAACAGTGGATGCCTGAGGTACTGTGCATTGTTATGCTTTGGGCAAATTCCATTATTTTCAAATTATAGGGGATTCTTTTTATTTTGTACGTGCGGACTAAACACCCGAGTATGCGGTATTTCGCGCAACAGTGGCTGCCTGAGGTACTGTGCATGTTTATGCTTTGAACATATGGCATTATTTTCAAATTATAGGTGATTGTTTTTATTTGTACGTGCGGACTAAACACGCGTGTATGCGGTATTTCGCGCAACAAGTGGGCTGCCTGAGGAACTTGCATGTTATTCCTTTCGACATATGGCATTATTTCAAATTATAGTCATTCTTTTTATTTTGTGCGTGCAACTAAACACGCGTGTATAAGGTATTTCGGCGAAAACTGTGGCCTGCCTGGAGGAACTTTGCATGTCTAATGCTTTCGACATAAGGGATTTTTTCAAATTATAGGTGATTCTTTTTATTTTGTACGTGTGGACTAAACACGCGTGTATGCGGTATTTCGCGCAACAGTGGCTGCCTGAGGTACTGTGCATGTTTATGCTTTCGGCAAATGGCATTATTTTTCAATTATAGGTCATTCTTTTTATTTTGTGTCGTGCGAACTAAACACGCGTGTATAGCGTATTCGCGCAACAGTGGCTGCCTGAGGAACTGTGCATGTCTATGCTTTCGACATACGGGCATTATTTTCAAATTTAGGTGATTCTTTTTATTTGTACGTGCGGACTAAACACGCGTGTATGCGGTATTTCGCGCAACAGTGGCTGCCTGAGGTACTGTCGCATGGTTATGCTTTCGGACATATGGCATTATTTTCAAATTATAGGTGATTCTTATTATTTTGTACGTGCGGATAAACACGCGTGTATGCGGTATTTCGCGCAACAGTGGCCTGCCTGAGGTACTGTGCATGTTTATGCTTTCGACATATGGCATTATTTTCAAATTATAGGTGATTCTTTTTATTTTGTACGTGGGGACTAAACACGCGTGTATGCGGTTATTTCGCGCAACAGTGGCTGCCTGAGGTACTCTTGCATGTTTATTGCTTTCGACATATGCATTATTTTCAAATTATAGGTCATTCTTTTTATTTTGTGCGTGCAGACTAAACACGCGTGTATAAGGTATTTCGCGAAAGAGTGGCTGCCTGAGGAACTATGCATGTTTATGCTTTCGACATACGGCATGATTTTCAAATTATAGGTGATTCTTTTTATTTTGTACGTGTGGACTAAACACGCGTGTATAAGGTATTTCGCGAAAGAGTGGCTGCCTGAGGAACTTTGCATGTTTATGCTTTCGACATATGGCATTATTTTCAAATTATAGGTCATTCTTTTTATTTTGTGCGTGCAACTAAACACGCGTGTATAAGGTATTTCGCGAAAGAGCTGGCTGCCTGAGGAACTTTGCATGTTTATGCTTTCGACATATGGCATGATTTTCAAATTATAGGTGATTCTTTTTATTTTGTACGTGTGGACTAAACACGCGTGTGTGCGTATTTTCGCGCAACAGTGGATGCCTGAGGTACTGTGCATTGTTATTGCTTTGGGCAAATTGCCATTATTTTCAAATTATAGGGGATTCTTTTTATTTTGTACGTGCGGACTAAACACGCGTGTATGCGGTATTTCGCGCAACAGTGGCTGCCTGAGGTACTGTGCATGTTTATGCTTTGAACATATGGCATTATTTTCAAATTATAGGTGATTGTTTTTATTTTGTACGTGCGGACTAAACTACGCGTGTATGCGGTATTTCGCGCAACTGTAGGCTGCCTGAGGAACTTTGCATGTTTATGCTTTCGACATATGGATTATTTTCAAATTATAGGTGATTCTTTTTATTTTGTACGTGTGGACTAAACACGCGTGTATGCGGTATTTCGCGCAACAGTGGCTGCCTGAGGTACTGTGCATTGTTATGCTTTGCAAATTGCATTATTTTCAATTATAGGGTGATTCTTTTTATTTTGTACGTGCGGACTAAACACGCGTGTATAGGGTATTTCGCGCAACTGTGGCTGCCTGAGGAACTTTGCATGTTTATGCTTTCGACATACGGCATGATTTTCAAATATAGGTGATTCTTTTTATTTTGTACGTGTGGACCTAAACACGCGTGTATGCGGTATTTCGCGCAACAGTGGCTGCCTGAGGAACTTTGCATGTTTATGCTTTGGCATATGGCATTATTTTCAAATTATAGGTCATTCTTTTTATTTGTGCGTGCAACTAAACACGCGTGTATAAGGTATTTCGCGAAAGAGTGGCTGCCTGAGGAACTTGCATGTTTATGCTTTCGACATAAGGCATTATTTTCAAATTATAGGTGATTCTTTTTATTTTGTACGTGTGGACTAAACACGCGTGTATGCGGTATTTCGCGCAACAGTGGCTGCCTGAGGTACTGTGCATGTTTATGCTTTCGACATATGGCATTATTTTCAAATTATAGGTGATTCTTTTTATTTTGTACGTGCGGACTAAACACGCGTGTATGCGGTATTTCGCGGCTACAGTGCTGCTGAGGCACTGTGCATGTTTACCTGCTTTCTCCATACCTGGCAGTTATATTCAAATATAGGTGATTCTTTTTATTTTGTACGTGCGGATTAAACACTCGTGTATGCGGTATTTCGCGCAACAGTGGCTGCCTGAGGTACTGCTGCATGGGATATGCTTTCGACATACGGCATGAATTTTCATATTATAGGTGATTCGTTTTATTTTGTACGTGCTGGACTAAACACGCTTGTTTGTGTATTTCGCGCAACAGTGGCTGCTGAGGAACTCTGCATGTTTATGCTTCGACATATGGCATTATTTTCAATTATAGGTCATTCTTCTTATTTTGTGCGTGACAACTAAACCACGCGTGTATAGGTATTTCGCGAAGAGTGGCTGCCTGAGGAACTATGCATGTTTATGCTTTCGACATATCGGCATTATTTTCAAATTATAGGTGATTCTTTTTATTTTGTACGTGCGGACTAAACACGCGTGTATGCGGTATTTCGCGCAACAGTGGCTGCCTGAGGTACTGTGCATTGTTATGCTTTGGCAAATTGCATTATTTTCAAATTATAGGATTCTTTTATTTTTACGTGCGGACTAAACACGCGTGTATCAGGTATTTCGCGCAACAGTGGCTGCCTGAGGTAACTGCATGTTTATGCTTTCGACATGGCATGATTTTCAAATTATAGGTGATTCTTTTTATTTTGTACGTGTGGACTAAACACGCGTGTATGCGGTATTTCGCGCAACAGTGGCTGCTGAGGAACTTTGCATGTTTATGCTTTCGACATATTGGCATTATTTTCAAATTATAGGTCATCTTTTTATTTTGTGCGTGCAACTAAACACGCGTGTATAAGTATTTCGCGAAGAGTGGCTGCCTGAGGAACTTTGCATGTTTATGCTTTCGACATATGGCATTATTTTCAATTATAGGTGATTGTTTTTATTTTAGTACGTGTGGACTAAACACGCGTGTAT